>NC_045455.1:17420613-17616451 GCF_002776525.5 Piliocolobus tephrosceles | reverse complement strand
CTAGAACTAGATGTACCATATGACCCAGCCATCCCACTACTGGGTATATACCCAAAGGATTATAAATTATTCTACTACAAAGACACATGCACACGTATGTTTATTGCGGCACTATTCACAATAGCAAAGACTTGGAATCAACCCAAATGTCCATCAGTGACAGACTGGATTAAGAAAATGTGGCACATATACACCATGGAATACTATGCAGCCATAAAAAAGGATGAGTTTGCGTCCTTTGTAGGGACATGGATGCAGCTGGAAACCATCATTCTTAGCAAACTATCACAAGAAGAGAAAACCAAACACCGCATGTTCTCACTCATAGGTGGGAACTGAACAATGAGCTCACTTGGACTCGGGAAGGGGAACATCACACACTGGGGCCTATCATGGGGAGGGGGGAGGGGGGAGGGAATGCATTGGGGAGTTATACCTGATATAAATGATGAATTGATGGGTGCTGACGAGTTGATGGGTGCAGCACACCAACATGGCACAGATATACATATGTAACAAACCTGCATGTTATGCACATGTACCCTAGAACTTAAAGTATAATAAAAATAAAAAAAAAAAAAAAAAGAAGACGGAACCCATTTATTCTTACATGTCTCTTTAATAACCAATGGAGCTGAGCTATTACCTGAAGCTAAAGAAATTCCAAATGATTGGATCTCAGAAGACTGGTTGAAATTTACAATGGTAAAATGGTTTATAAACATGTTTGGGTGTTCCTAAGGTTAAATGATATGCACTCTGAAATTTAAATTTTTCTTAAAAATTTTATTTTTAATTTTTATGGGTACATAATAGTTGTACATATTTAAGGAGATCTTGTGATATTTTGATAGAAGCATATAATGTGTAATGATCATATCAGGGTAACTGGGATATCCATCATCTCAAATATTTACCATTTCTTAATGTGGGGGACATTCCAAATCCACTCTTCCAGTTAAAGTATCCAATAAATTAATATAATCATTCTATTATGCTAATGAATAGATCTTATTCCTGACTGTATTTTTGTACCCACTAACCAACCCCTCCTTATCTTCTCCAGCCTCCAATAACCATCATTCTACTCTCTACCATCATAAGATCAGTGTTTTTAACTCTCACATATGAGTAATAACTTGGAGTATATGTCTTTCTGTGTATGGTTTATTTCACTTAACATAATGTCCTCTATTGTTGCTGCAGGTGACAGGATTTATTTTTTATGACAAAATAATATTCCACTGTGTCCATGTACCAAATTTCCTTTATCCACCCATCCATTAACGGACACCTACATTGATTCCGTATTTTAGCTATTGTGAATAGTGCTTTAATAAACATGGCAGTGCAGATATCTCTTTGATATACTAATTTCCTCACTTTTGGGTATATATCCAGCAGTGGGATTCCTGGATCATATGGTAATTCTATTTTTCATTTTTTTGCGAACCTCGCTACTGTTTTCCATTGTGGCTTTATTAATTTACATTCCCACCAACAGTGTCCAAGGGTTCCCCTTTCTCTGTATCCTTGCCAGAATCTGTTATTTTTTATGCTTTAGATAAAAGCCATTTTCTATACTGTCCAAAGTAATTTATGGATTCAATGCTATTCCCATCAAGCTACCATCAGCTTTCTTCACAGAACTAGAAAAAAACGACTTAAAATTTCATATGGAACCAGAAAAGAGCCCATATAGCCAACACAATCCTAAGCCAAAAAAAAAAAAAAAAACATAGCTGGAGGCATCACGCTGACTTCAAACTATGCTACAAGGCTACAGTAACTAAAACACATGGTACTGGCACCAAAATAGATATATAGATCAAAAGAAGAGAACAGAGGCCTCAGAAACAACACCACACATCTACAACCATCTCATCTTCGACAAACCTGATGAAAACCAGCAATGGGGAAAGGATTCCCTATTTAATAAATGGTGCTGGGAAAACTGGCTAGTCATATACAAAAAACAGAAACTGGGCCCCTTCCTTACACCTTACACAAAAATTAACTCAAGATGGATTAAAGACTTAAATGTAAAACCTAAAACCATAAAAACCCTAGAAGAAAACCTAGGCAATACCACTCAGGACATAGGCATGGGCAAAGACTTCATGACTAAAATACCAAAAAGCAATTCCAACAAAAGCCAAAATTGACAAATGGAATCTAATCAAACTACAGAGCTTCTGCACAGCAAAAGAAACTATCATCAGAGTCAACAGGCAACCTACAGAATGGGAGAAAATCTTTGCAATCTACCCATCTGACAAAGGTCTAAGATCCAGAATCTACAAGGAACTTAAACAAATTTACAAGAAAAAACAACCCCATCAGAAATTGAGCGAAGGAAATGAAGACACTTCTCAAAAGAAGACTTCTATGCAGCCAACAAACATATGAAAAAAAGCTCATCAACACTAGAGAAATGAAAATCAAAACCACAATGAGATATCATCTCGCATCAGTTAGAATAGTGATCATTAAAAAGTCAGGAAGCAACAGATGCTGGAGAGGATGTGGAGAAATAGGAACACTTTTACACTGTTGATGGGAGTTTAAATTAGTTCAACCATTGTAGAAGACAGTGTTGATTCCTAAAGAATCTAGAACCAGAAATACCATTTGACCCAGCAATCCCATTACTGGGTATATACTCAAAGGATTATAAATCATTCTACTATAAAGACACATGCACACATATGTTTACTGCAGCACTATTTACAACAGCAAAGACTTGGAACCAACCCAAATGCTCATCAATGATAGACTGGATGAAGCAAATGTGACACATGTACACCATGGAATACCATACAGTCATAGAAAAGAGTAAGTTCACGTCCTTTGCAGGGACATGGATGAAGCTAGAAGTCATCATTCTCAGCAAACTAACATAGGAACAGAAAGCGAACCACCACATGTTCTCACTTAAAAGTGGGAGTTGAACAATGAGAACACATGGACATGTGTGGCCTGTCAGGGGGTGGGGGGCAAGGGGAGAGAGAGCATTAGGACAAATACCTAATGAATGCAGGGCTCAAAACCTAGATGACGGGTTGATAGGGGCAGCAAACTACCATGGCACACAAATACCTATGTAACAAACCTGCATGTTCTGCACACGTATCCCAGAACTTAAAGTAAAATTAAAATTTTAATTTAAAAAAGAGCAAACCTACGAAAAAGATAAAAGCCATTTTAAGGGGTGAGACACTATCTCATTGTGGTTTTGATTTGCATTTCCCTGATGATTAGTGATGTTGAGCATCACTGTTGGCCATTTGTATGCCTTCTTTTGAGAAATGTCTATTCAAATTTTTTGCCTATTTTAAAATTATTCATTTTAAAATACTGTTTGAACTCCTTATATATTCTGGTTATTGTTTGAGCTCCTTATATATTCTGGTTATTAATCCCTTGACTACTGCATAATCTGAAAATACTCTGTCCCATTCTGTAGATTTTCTCTTCACTTTGTTGACTGCGTCCTTCTCTGTACAGAACATTTTTATCTTGATATGATCCCATTTGTCCAAACTGCTTTGGTTGCCTGTGCTTTTCAGGTCTTACTCAAGAAATCTCTGCACAGACCAATGTCCTAAAGCCTTTCCCCAATGTTTTCTTCTAGTAGTTTCATAGCTTCAGGTCTCACATTTAAGTCTTTGACCCCTATTAATTTGATTTTTGTAAATGGTGTGAGATGGGGCTCTAGTTTCATTCTTTACAATTAAAATTTGAAGTCAAATCAGATAAAAATCTTAATAGAAAGGCTGTAATTTTTAGAATAAGGAATAACACAGAATAAGACTCTAAAAATATGATTTACAGATGTAGTTTTGGAGGTGATGTTCTCATCTAGGTAATGTCTCCAGAACTCTGTAAAGTTTTCACACAAAGTAGTTAGAAATAATTAGAAGCAACATGAACTTTTATTTGGATATGGTGCAATCCTTTATTTTAATATCTGCATTTTAGTTAATTCAAGTATCTGCATTTGGTTCATTAACCAATTGTGTAATTGAAATTATTTGTTCCACTCCGCCGAATCAAAAAAAGTTACTTGACCACCTGATCAAATCCTCATTTTATTTTGAAGCAAATAAAAAATGTCATGGCCTACAGTTTAACAGTTCTTGCAGTAAACAGCAAAGACATATGTTGGGTTGACAATTTAAAATCACCAAAAGCAGATTATGGCCACTCACAGCAAATTAACAACAATTATGAACTTCCAAAGGAAATTTGCTGTACTCTGGAGTTAAAGCAGTTGTCTCCTAAATAAAACCAAACACCAATTCAGTTATACAACTTGAGCACAGTCATATTTTTTTAATAATCTTTGCCTGAGTCCCAAGTCAAAAACTATAAAAAGCTACACCAGAAGAATTATGCCAATCCCGGCACCCTTTGCCTGTTTCATCCCTGACTCTTATAGGCAAAAATTTTCCCCCAAAGTTTCTTTTTCATCCTCTAGTATTTCTTCATGCAAAAACTACAATAGGTAAATACATATTCTCATTTCCCCTGGTCTCTTATGCAAAAAAAACAAAACAAAAAAACCGACTTGCTCACAGAATGCCCTGCCACCTTTCTGAAATGAATCTCTCTCAGTTTAATTCTGATCTGTATTTTTCTTATTATGAGTAAGGAAAGGTTGTTATTATATATTTAAAGACCTTAAATTAAAAAAGCACAGCAGAATTCGCAGACAGCCCAGAGTGGGAGAAAATCTTCACAATCTACACATCCGAAAACGGACTAATATCCAGAATCTATAAAGAACTCAAATCAGCAAGAAAAAAAAATCCCATCAAAAAGTTGGCTAAGGACATGAATTAGACAATTCTCAAAAGATCTACAAATGGCCAAGAAGCATTTGGAAAAATGCTCAACATCACTAATGATCACAGAAATGCAAATCAAAACCACAATGCAATACCACCTAACTCCTACAAGAATGGGCATAATTTTTAAAAAATGAAAATATAATAGATGTTGGCACAGATGAAGTGAAAAGGGAACACTTTTCCAAAGTTGGTGAGAATGTAAACTAGTACAACTACTATGGAAAACAGCGTGGAGATCCTAAAAGCAGATCTACCATTTGATCCAGCAATCCCACTACTAGGTATCTGCCCAGAGGGGGAAAAAAAAGCCATTACATGAAAAAGATACTTGCACACACATGTTTATAGCAGAACAATATGCAACTGCAAAAATATGGAATCAGTCAATATGCCCTATATATACCACAGAATAGGAATACTACTCAACCATAAAAAGGAATGAAATAATGTTATTTGCACAACCTGAATGGAATTGAAGACTGTTATTCTAAGTGAAGTAACTCAGGAATGGAAAACCAAACATATGTTCTCACTTATATGTGGGAGCTAAGCAATGAGGATGCAACGGCATCAGAATGATACATTGGACTTTGGGGACTCGGGGGAAAGGGTGGGGGGTGGCAAGGGATCAAAGACTACACATTGGGTACAGGGTACACTGTTCAGGTGATGGGTGCACCAAAATCTCAGAAATCACCAGTAAATAACTTATTGATGTAACTAAACACCATCTGTTCCCAAAAAACCTACTGAAATTAAAACAAACAACTGATCTAAGGAGATGGTTTGGGTTTGGCTTGGTTTTTAACTAAAGCCTTGGCGCCCTCTAGTGGGAAGATGGAGCAGCCCGGCATCCATAGTGTGTGCTCTTCAGAGCTGGGTGTCGCTTTGGAATTAAGATTCTTGGGAGGCCAAGGCGGGCAGATTACCTGAGGTCAGGAGTTCTTGACCAGCCTGGACAACATAGTGAAACCCCGTCTCTACTAAAAATACAAAAATTAGCTGGGTGTGGTGGCATGCACCTGTAATCCCAGCTAAAATCCCAGGCAGGAGAATTGCTGGAACTCGGGAGGCAGAGGCTGCAGTGAGCCAAGATCACGCCACTGCACTCCAGCCTGGGTGACAGAGCAAGACTCCATCTCAAAAAGATTATTCCTGTTTCCTTTTATATTTGGGGCCAGGATTCTTTTTTTAAGTGTTTCTTATCTCCTCTGCTTGAAGGTCATATCCTTTTTATCTCCTTAAGCAAAGACAGGAGCTCTGCAGAACCTCAGGAGTGAGAACAATTATGCTTAAGACACTTTTGTTTTAGTTTAGTCCCAGACCCAGAGGAAAATCCTTCAAATTTCTTAAGTAAATCCTTAAAAGTGTAATTTACACTGGAGCAATTGACCTGGCATTTAAATAAACTGCAGCATGAGAAAAAAAAGAAGAGCATTATTAGTTTTTTCTTTTTTCGATGAACATTTTGTTTACATGTTTTGCAGGAAATGTACTTTTTGGTTTGTATGCATGAGATGCTGTAACAGTAACACACTTTCACGGCTTTCTCGTGTCCAATCCATGCGCAGTGCAATTGCAATGAACAGTCCAAGATTTTTTTTACCTTCCATCACAACCCCCCTCTTCCCCAAGGTTGGAACTCCAGTTTGTTTAATTACTTCTCCCACATTCCACGAGCTAGTGGGTAACATGGACTGCTAGTCCAAATACCCATTTACCCTAGATAAGTTAAATGAAAGGCATTATCATCCTGGTCTTTCTCTTACCAGTGTTCTCTGAAAGAAGTAGGTGATCAAGAAGACTATCTGCAGTGTCATGATTACTCAGCTTACTAAGTTCAAGATTTCTTGCTCTGCAGTCAAAGCTCATTTCAAAACTCTTTCACTGCCAATTCCAAATGGTTGACAGGTAGAAAAGGTGATGGCAGCAGTGGCCATAGTGGCCCTGAGTAAGCTGGCATAGTCAGGTTGTCAGCATGGTTCTGATATAGCAGTTAGGAAGAAATTATTTAGGCAGATAGTGAGTCCTCGGCAAGGTTTTCCTTTTAATGAAAAGCAGCCCCCAAATCATTTTATTTTCTAACAAAGAACAGCCTGTAAAATCGAGCTGTAGACATAGGCAGAAAAGCTAGAAGCTTACATAGGTAAATGATGGCACTGTCCTAGCAGGAAAAGGCTACCTGGGACCCGGCATGTTCAGAACAGCAGCTCCATCTTCCCTTCTTTCCAGCCCACATGTACAGCGAGAAGCAGACAACATGGCAGCAGCCAAGTGGAAAGTCTATTTGCAGAATAGGGTGGAGTGGTCAGCCTTCCCTGTATATTATGTAAAACATCACACCTGGTCCAACCAATTTGTGGGCCCTATGTAAATCAGACACCGCCTCCTCAAGCCTGTTTGTAAAATCCAGTGCACTCTGTAGCCAGTCTGAATTCCCATTCAGGTGCCCCTCTCTCTCACAAGAGAGAGAGAGCTGTTCTCCTTTCTTTCTTTTGCATATTAAGCCTCTGCTCCCAAACCCACTCCTTTGTGTGTCAGAAAACAATCCATTCTGCATGAAGAATGGTAAGAGCAATTAGGAACATCATAGAACGGACCAATACCACAAATCCGTTTTGAAGGATACACAGGAATTTGTAAGGTGGTCAATGAAGCCAAGAATGTCCCAGGTAGGAATGATGTGTTGTGGTTCCTAATACCTGTTCTCCAATGAACTATGCATCTTTTTCTTCATCTTTTTCATCACTGTAGTTGTCATCATCAAAACAGCTGACATTTGTTGACAGCTCACTCTGTCTCAATATGATGGGCACTGCTGGTTGGGCTAAGTTAGCACCATACCCAAGCCACTTCTCCTATGCTTTGTTACTAGAAAAGTAAACACTAGCTTTTCTAGCTTCCCTCGCAGCCTAAGATGGCCACATGACAAAATCCTCACCAATGAGATAGAAACCAGTAAAATGTTCCAAGAAGGCTTTAGTAAGGATCAATGTGGTTGGTATCATCCTTCCTGCCTCTTCTGGCTTTAAATACAGATAAGAAGTGAGAAAAATGAACTCCTACTATTTAGGGCCCTGTGAGTCTGGTATGATACTACTTAAAGCCAAACCAGTCCTATGTAATAAAGCCAGGCGTGGTGTAAGCACTTTACAAGTATTAATTAGAAGTATTTGGGTTCTCTGGATAATTACAGAGACCACTGGCACAATCTTATCAAACCAGTGATAAACTGTATTTTATCTGCTATAGGATTCTAGTAACATTCCAGTGGTCCAACACTGACTCAGTCTTCACAAGCTTTTAAACAAAACTAATGACAAGAAACAGAATAATTAACTCACAGCCTTTATTCTTTATCCTATGAAGAAAACCATACTACCTTGGAAGAAATTCTGGAATATACTGTGAAATAAGTAGAAGATAGGTCAGGAAAGACTGGCTGATTAAATGCTCATATAGTGGAGCATAAAAATGGAAGAACCTAGACTGTTTTAATAATCAAAAAAGCACAAATTACTATTTCCTTTTTGGTATGAATATTGAAGATCCAAAGTCAGAAACAGTGATATTAGTTGGGTAAATGTTTTTAAAAACGAATTCAAACAAACCTTTTGATTGTCCTGTATTTCTTCTCTCATATGTTGATTTACAGCAATTCTGGTTAGAGATCTGGAAAAATGAATACTAATATAATTGATCCTTCCTTAAATGTTTAGACCTTATCTATATAATTCAATGTAATCTAATACTCTGGATAGGAAGCTAAAAACTCCAAATGCTTGGTGACTGAAAAGTATACATTTCCATATGGTCTAATTTAGCTATCATTTGACAAAAGGATTTGGTTCAAGTGGAATGGAGGCTCTCAAAATTTCCTGTGTACTAGCTGTATGCAGTATGGATTGTCATCATTTACTATGACTTATTTTTTGAGTGAAAAAGCTGCTTTGTGTTTTGTCCAATAGAGAAATTTTTAATGAAATTACCAATGTACATGTACATGAATATATGTACATGAAGAATTTTAGTTAACCTGGGATCTTACCAGAGTAGAAATGTTCTAAAAAAACTGAAATCATGGCTTGACATTATTCACTCTTCAATTTTTTCAATTTTTTTATTAAAAAAAATTTTTTAGAGACAGAGTCTCACTCTTCTACCCAGGCAGGACTGCAGTGGCATGATCACAGCTCACTGCAGCCTCAGATTCCTGGGCTCAGGTGATTCTCCTGCCTCAACCTCTCAACTGGCTAGGACAACAGGTAAACACCACCACACCCAGCTATTTTTAAATTTTCTTCTAGAGATGGAGTCTTGCTATATTGGCCAGGTTGGTCTAAAACTCCTGGCCTCAAGTGAACCTCCTACCGCAACCTCCCAAAAGTGCTGAAATTAGAGATGCAAGTCATTGCACCCAGCCTATTCACTCTTGAAGAGTTTATAATTCACTTATAAAGATAGCAGAAATGTTTAAAATACAGTTCCTATGGACTGTATTCAACTTGATAATTCCTAAACATGGATAGCTATATATCTGTCAGTTTTATAAATAGAATTAAAACATTAAAATATTGTTAATGCAAAGTTCCGCTTTAAGGAAAACTCAAGTAGAAAGGTGTACCTTGAAACAGCCCACAGTAAGTATGTATTATTTCCTAAAGTTTGGCAGCACTGAGATAAATTACAATTAAAAATTTAATAAGGCAAATTTTTCATTTATTTAGCAAATATTTCATTTCAACATACATTTACAGATTGTCTACCAAGTGGTTTTGGAGATATGCTCAAGCCTACAATTTAGCCATTATGCAATGTTAGCATATTTTATAATTTTTTCTTAATCACAGATTAACAGCAGAGTTTTGCATCAGAACCTCTGAACAGTTATACTGACTTAACATCAACAGAGCTAATCAACTGTCTGATCAAGACTAAAGTTATTTTATTTGTATTTGATCTAATAATTTTTATAATGACCATTAATTAAAAGTATTATGGCTAAACATATATGACATTTATACACACCCATATATATTTCATGTTTTATTGTATCAATGCTGACTTCTCAAATTCTTGACTGTTTAAAGTTGACTGAAAGAGACATATCAATACATTCATTCTTAATCTGTAAATAAGGAGACAAACTCCTCTATTTCAAGGTACCACCAAAAAATTCTTGGTATCTTGTAGCCGACCATGTACTATTTATTTACTTTCAAAATTAAAGAACACATATATTGAAGATTCTGTAATTTGTACTATGAATAAATGTACAAAATAGTGTTTGAGACAATAAGAGGCATAGCAATCATTCTATGCTTAGGAAGGTATGCTAAGCTAGTAGACTGCTCTCCAGTTCCTCTCAATAAAACACTGTTGTTGCACATGCACTGCAACTTGTCACATATTTTATCTCTTTAGTATAAGCTAACTCATATTTTACTTGTTGCTAATTTTATACTCTGTCATTCCTAACCAGAATACAATTGCATCAAAGTTGTGTTATATAGCAAATTCTCATAATACATTGTAACTTGCATTGCATGCACTGGTCTCTTTAAGCTATGCAAATATATTTCCTATTGAAATGGAATATATGTTTAACGTAACATCAGTATTCATGGAAGCAGTTCAACTAGACATCCTCCTGGCACAAAAGTACTCCACACAATATTCCATGCAATTAAGACATTACCAATCATTTGGACTCTGAAAGGGTAAGAATATGATTTGGCAGTACTTTGGGCATAGATCTCCTACTTACAATAATACTTTTCATCATCCTCCATAAGGGGAAAAAAAACACTCCTTCATTATTTATTGCTTAAACAAGTTTTTCCTGTGATTACTATGTATGATTTTAGAAAAATTTTTAGGAATTTTTTTCCTATTTGCCTCTAACAAGAGTTCTTCTTTACAGTGCATACACAGATGCACGCACAAGTCAGTATTTTGCTCTAATAAAAAAAAAAAACATACATAATGAAAAGAGGCCCTGATTTCACAAAAGCTATATATACTAGAATTAACTGACACCTTCATGTTAAATGAAATCAGCTATTTTCATAAAACTTATTTAATAGAAAGAGTTCTGGCTACAATGAAACCAGTGAACTTCAACATACCTGGCTTTTATGGGGAAGTTCTGTGAAATGTCTTTCATTAATTTAATGGCATCATAAACTGGAGTGGACATTATTTGAGAAGCTGCTTGAAAACTAAGATCTGGAAGGAAAAATATTATTAAGGAATCTAGCATAATATTAGACCTTTACAGACATTTCCATGAAATTGAAATAATTGACTTAATTCTTCTTGCCAAATATTAGTATACAAACATGTTAATACTGTTACATCTGCATTTTTAAGAAGTTTTAAATGTAAAGTTATCACTTATTTCCAAATAATATAAGCTTTACACTTTTATGAATGATTAATACCTATTATTTTCACAAATTACAGTATAATTTCAAGAGAGAGATATATGAAGAGAAATGCTCTCGCACAGCTTTTTCTATACTTAAAAGAAACATATGACAAAAAGTCAAAAGAATAATGAAGAGGAATAAAAAGAGCTTTAAAGAGCCAATTCTGAAAAGACCTTTAAGAAAGCCTGACTGGGCCGGGCACGGTGACTCAAGCCTGTAATCCCAGCACTTTGGGAGGCCCAGACAGGCGGATCACGAGGTCAGGAGATCGAGACCATCCTGGCTAACACGGTGAAACCCCGTCTCTACTAAAAAACACAAAAAACTAGCCGGGCCACGAGGCGGGCGCCTGTAGTCCCAGCTACTCGGGAGGCTGAGGCAGGAGAATGGCGTAAACCCGAAAGGCGGAGCTTGCAGTGAGCTGAGATCCGCCCACTGCATTCCAGCCTGGGCGGCAGAGCAAGACTCCGTCTCAAAAAAAAAAAAAAAAAGAAAGAAAGAAAGCCTGACTGTGTTTAACTCAGTAAACAGAAACATTCACTTTCTCTCTCAACATTGTTTTACCTTTATGCTGAAATAAAATCCTAAACTTAGTATTATTTTATCTGATATAACAGTTCTATAGAAAGAAAAATGTGTATTGCTAACTGTGGTTAGTTTCAAACATGTCAGAAGAATTAATCTTAGTATTACTACTTTAAATTAAACTAAATTCTTTCATTACCTAATAGTGAGGCAGATTGTTTCTCCTTAATATTTCACTAAAGGTGGAATCCTAGTTTACCAAATACTACTAATAACTAGTTTAACACAGAAAGGCTAGTTTTATTCCTTAGTTCTCAGTGTGAAATGACGAGTCAAAGCCTATAGAGGAATGATCCTAAGATATCCTCACATGGAATGGTAGAGTCTCACAGACCAGATGATATGGTTTGGCTATGTACTCACCCAACTCTCATCTTGAAGTGTAGCTCCCATAATTCCTATGTGTTGTGGGAGGGATCCAGTGGGAGATAAATGAATCATGGGGGCAGTTTCCCCAGTACTGTTCTCATGGTAGTGAATAAGTCTCACGAGATCTGATGGTTTTATAAGGGGTTTCCCTTTTCACTTAGCTGTCATTCTGTCTTGCCTATCACCATGTAAGATGTGCCTTTTGCCTTCTTTTGTAAAGTCCCCCCAGTCACATAGAACTGTGAGTCTTAAACTGTAGAACTGTACAGTAACTTGGTATCAGTAGATACCCAAAAATGTGGAAGCGACTTTGGAACTGGGTAACCGGCAGACGTTAGAACAGTTTGGAGGGCTCAGAAGAAGACAGGAAGATGTAGGAAAGTTTGGAACTTTCTAGAGACTTTTGAACGGCTTTGACCAAAATGCTCATAATGATATGAACAATGAAATCCATGCTGAGGTGGTCTCAGATGGAGATAAGGAACTTGTTGGAAACTGGAGTAAAGGTGACTCATGCCACGTTTTAGCAAAGAGACTGGTGGCATTTTGCCCCTGCCCTAGAGATCTGTTTTGAACTTGAGGGAAACGATTTACAGTATCTGGCCAAAGAAATTTCTATGCAGCAAAGCAATCAAGAGGTGACATGGGTGCTGTTAAAAGTATTCAGCTTTAAAAGGGAAACAACATAAAAGTTCAGAAAATTTGCAACCTGCCAATGCCATAGGAAAGACAAACCCATTTTCTGAGGAGAAATTCAAGCCAGCTGCAAAAATTTGCATAGATAATGAGAAGCCAAATGTTAGTCACAAAGACAATGGGGAAAGTATCTCCAGGGCATGTCAGAGACCTTCACATCAGTCCCTCCCATCAAAG
Source organism: Piliocolobus tephrosceles (assembly GCF_002776525.5). Taxonomy (NCBI): domain Eukaryota; kingdom Metazoa; phylum Chordata; class Mammalia; order Primates; family Cercopithecidae; genus Piliocolobus; species Piliocolobus tephrosceles. Next base: position 17,603,340 of record NC_045455.1, on the reverse strand, counting down.
GCCTGGAGGCCTAGGAGAAAAAAATCAATTCGTGGACTGGTCCAAGGTGCCTCCTGCTGTGTGAAACCTAGGGACTCGGTGTCCTGTGTCCCAGCTGCTCCAGCCATGTCTAAAAGGGGCCAAGGTACAGCTTGGGCTGTGGCTTCAGAGGGTGCAAGCTCCAAGCCTTGGTAGCTTCCACGTGGGGTTGAGCCTGTGGAAGTACAGAAATCAAGAATTGGGGTTTGGGAATGTCTGCCTAGATGTCAGAGGATGTATGGAAATGCCTGGATGTCCAGATAAAAGTTTGCTACAGGGGTGGGGCCCTCATGGAGAACCTCTGCTAGGGCAGTGAGGAAGGCAAATGTGGAGTTAGTGCAGCCATACAGGGTCCCCACTAGGGCACTGCTTAGTGGAACTGTGAGAAGAGGGCCACCGTCCTCCAGATCCCAGAATGATAGATCCACTGACAGCTTGCACCCTGTGCCTGGAAAAGCCACAGACACTCAATGCCAGCCTGTCAAAACAGCTAGGAGAGAGGTTGTACCCTGCAAAGCCATGGGACAGAGCTGCCCAAGACCATGGGAACCTACCTCTTGCATCAGCATGACCTAGATGTGAGGCATGGAATCAAAGGAGATCATTTAGGAGTTTTAAGATTTGACTGCCCTGCTGGATTTCAGACTTGCACGGGGCCATTAGCCCTTAAATTTTGGCCAATTTCTCCCATCTGGAATGGGAGATAAATGGCTATATTTATCCAATGCCTGTACCCCCAGTGTGTCTAGGAAGTAACTAACTTGCTTTTGATTATACAGGCTCATAGGTGGAAGGGACTTGCCTTCTCTCAGGTGAGACTTTGAGTTAATGTGGAGTTTTGAGTTAATGCTGAAATGATTTAAGACTTTGGGTGACTGTAGGGAAAGCATGATTGGTTTTGAAATGTGAGGACATGAGATTTGGGAGGGACCAGGGGTAGAATGATATGGTATGGCTGTGTCTTCACCCAAGTCTCATCTTAAATTGTGGCTCCCATAATTCCCACATGTTGTGGGACAGACCCAGTCAGCGGGAGATAACTGAATCATTGGTCGGGGTGGGGGGCAGTTTCCCCAATACTGTTCTCACGGTAGTGAATAAGTCTCACAAGATCTGATGGTTTTTCAAAGGGTCTCCCTTTTCACTTGGCTCTCATTCTCTCTTGCCTGCTGCCATGTAAGGCATGCCTTTCACCTTCTGCCATGATTGTTATGCCTCCCGGCCATGTGGAACTGTGAGTACATTAAACTTCTTTTTCTTTATAAATTACCAGTCTTGAATGTATCTTTATCAGCAGTGTGTAAATGGACCAACACTCCATGCTTCAAATTCTAGTTCTATCAAAAACTAGCTGAGTAACTTTAAACAGAATATCCTCAACCTGAACATGTTTCCAGTCCCCAGTACTGCAGTGAAACTACTGTCAGTGCTCACTAGTATCTCCTGATTGCCAAACACAATGACATTTTTAGTATTTATCTTACTTACTAGGTTCTTTTTGCAATAGGATCATTTCATGAAAATAAAAAGTACTGGTCATTTTCTCTTTCTTAAGAATCTATTTCCTTCAGCTTGTATAATGTGCTCTCCATTTCTCATCATTCCATCATGTCTTCCTTAGGACTTTTACTTTCTACATGTGGATGAATACCAGGGCACTCTCCCTGTTGCACTGATTTTGCTAAGATTTTCAACTTTTGAAATCCTCTCTGTTTAGCTTAAGGACAGGATACTCACCCCACCACTGAACCTAACCATTTGGATATCTTACAATGACTTTAAATCAACCTTTCAACACTAGTCTCATTATTTCTGAGTCCCATATTCAGCCCCAAAGCCAGGTTACATGTTTTATATATTCTCTCTACTCAGGCTCAAGCTAGAAATTCTACAATTACCTTTGACTCCTTTTCACCTTCTAAATATCTATATGTCTTCTACCACTATTTCAGTAATGTCTAACTAGATTTCTTGCTTTTAGTACATTCAAATACATCTTACACAGACACTAGGGAGTCAACTAGAAGTAAGCTGACTATGCATACTCTGCTTAAAGGCCTTCAAAAACACCCCATCACTTACAATCTTCTAAATAAAGGGCCCCTTAGAGAACATTTTGAAGGAGGCTTAAAACATAATTATAATTTTTAAAAAGTGCTAAAATAGAGACATTAAAAAAACTAAAAATAATTGAGGATACTAGAAAGAGACTATCTGAAATTATGGATTTGGAAACATAAGCTCTATTGGAACTTAGAGAAGAGCTTTACAAACCATGCTAAGGGGTTTAAACTTAATACATTTAATGGATGTGCATGAAATCAGTCCTTAATGATGCAAATGACTTGGCTAGCTAGTCCTATCAACCCCTTCTTACACTCAAGTCTTTCCAGAAGTATTTGCCTTGGAAAAACAGAACTTTCTCAGATAAGAGGACTGCATACTTTGTTTGCCCTCTGCATCTATTCTTTCCTGCTCCGGGCCCCCAAAAGGCAGGCTTATCTGAACTGCATCAATAAGCTCCCTTGCCCTCAGATTTCTGGTTAGATTCAGCCAATCCAAGTCACTACTATGGGATCAGTAAGCAAGAAAAGAGTAAGAATTGGATAGTTACTATCCAGATCCCTCCTTCCTGAGTCACAGAGGGCAGTCCCTCGGGGGACTACTGCTGTGTCAAGCAGCTATCTCCACACACTCTCCAGATTTTGGTAACCACTCCCTCCTCTTGCTCCCTCAAGATTAGGGTTGGAAAATGTTTCCCTCTAGTTGCTAATACTGGAATAGAAGAATCCATTCCTTGTTGGTTTCCCTCAATCAGGCCTATCTCTGTAAAAAGTCCCTTTATTAACCTTTTTTAGTTTGTGTGTGCCAACATTTTCCTGTGGGGACTACTTTAAGACCATTATTCGATCAGGGATGTACAAGTGATAAAGTCTGGCTGATCTGACACAACGCCAAAATCAGATTTTCATTTTAGAAAGATTATCTCAGTAACCTTATTGAGAATGAATTTGAACCTACTGCCTCAGTTTAGTGTTATCATGATGTCAAGTGGAAGAACAGTCACAAGGGCTGTGATATAATAAAAGGAGGTCCAAGCATGAGGTCTAGATGAGACATTAAATAGAAAACTGTACACCAGAAGGGTCCAGGGAGAACAGATTCTATCAGTTCAAAGAGGTAGATTATTTACAGTAAATCTATCATAACAATGGTCTTGAATCTCATTCTGCTGAATGATTTTTTCCATTGATATATTGATTTTCTAATGGTACAGGGCTTAGTTGACAGAACATTTGCATTAGGTAGGTAAAGAATAGCAGAAGTTATAAAACTTAATAGACTGGGTCTTGCACATTCTGCTCTAATTTTAAAACGTAATATTCAATATTCTATTAAGTGTATATAAAGTTTACCTAGATACCATATGGTACAGTATAAAGAATTTAACTTGGACCAAAATCTTCACTTATTAGCTGTGTGGTAACTGGCACTTAAATAAGATAGTTTACATGAAAGGACCCTGTAAACTTTAATCCAGATGAAATATAAAATATTATTTGTATGTTATAAGTAAGTTATACTGGTGAGAGTGGCCTGTAAATATCCTTTTAGTTGTTATTTTAAAAACAGAAAGTAGATTGGTGGTTGCCTACAACTGAGGAGTTGGGAAATGAGGAGTGACCGCTAATGAGGATGTTAGTTTCTTTTAGGGATGATGAGAATTTTCTAAAATCAACTGTGCTAAGAGTGGTGGCATCCTAAAAATATGCTAAAAACAATTGAATGGTAGAATTTAAAAGGGCAAATTGACTAGTATGTGAATGTATTAGTATGAATAGTATTATTTTAGTAATGTCATTATTTACATCACTAATATGTCTATAAAATAATCTATAACATCTGAGATATAAAAGCTTATTTAACAAAACAGCTTATTAAGCTGTTATATTTTTAAAAGTTGATAAAAGATGATAAAAGTTAGATTATGCAGAAGACATGTCCCCATGACCTACTAAATCATTACAAATAAAGAAGAAAAATGACAAATTGAAAAGGACTTAAAAGTCCAAACCAAATCCAATTTTGTTCACAAAACATCTGCTTGTAGGTTTTCAGCACAGAAGTTGTTCCTAACTTCATAAAACTGCATGTCCTCCATTTGATGTTTCCATTAAAAATTTATCAATTAAACATGCAATAGTCTTAACAGGATCTAAATTTCAAAGAGAAGAAAACTAAGATTGAGTTTCATTTTCTCCTTACCTATTAGTTAGGATTTTTAATCAGTTCTAGTCTCCAAAAATGTGATTTAATACTTCAGACTAACCTATAAATCAGTATATACTTTTGAAATAACATCAAATAACCTCACTTCATATAATTTTAAGTCTCGCAAACATAAAAATATAGCTTGCTTGATAGATGATCTATTAAATAGGTATTGGCACAAAAAATCATAATTTATATTACTCACATCACTAGTCATTTATACTGTCCACAAAATAATCTGTATCATGTGATATATAAAAGCTTATTTAACAAAACAGATCAGTTACCAAAATGCTGTGTTAAAGTATCTCAAAATACTATACCTTGTAGTTCCCAGACTTTCAGAGGCGTCATTTGCTTGTTACTCTCAATCAGGTATTTTTGGAATGCTGTCAGATTATCTCTAAGATCTGAATATATTTCTCTGCATCAAAATATTAAATGATGTTAAATACCATCACCTATCACAAACCATTATACAAACAGTATTATTTTTGAAATAATTCCAAGTAATTAGACATGAATTAATCATTCATCATTAAGATAATCATAAATTGTGATACAGCTATATTCATGGAACTTAAAAATAATGAGGAAGATATACAGGTCTCTTTTATTAAATATATGAAACGAAACAAAATCTGGAGAAACATATTCTCAATTGTTAGTGTCAACTGTAAGCGATGCAAGGATGAGGGCAGACTTATGGTTTCATATTACATACTTGTTGTTTAACATTTTATAAATTGCAAGCCTTGCTTTTATAATTGAAAATAAAAACTATAAGGAAAGACAAAAATGCCTCATACAGAGTTTATTTCTGAAAAGTTCCATCTTTGATTCTTATAAAAAACTAAAATAAGATAATTTTACCCATTGTTAAACATCTCTAGGCATATTTTAGAGAGAGATAAATAATGATGTAGTAGAATTTTGCTGTACATACAATCTAAACTGTAATCTTTTTTCCTCTATCACTCATGAAATCAAGATATGGTGTCATTTCAGATTTAAATGGAGAGATACAATTAAAAAAAAAAAAACTTTGCTGTCAGTACAACTTATAAAATACATTATTTTCTTTTTTTTTTCTTTATCATACTTTAAGTTCTGGGATACACGTGCAGAACGTGCAGGTTTGTTACATAGGTATACACGTGCTGTGGTGGTTTGCTGCACCCATCAACCTGTCATCTACATTAGGTATTTCTCCTAATGTTATCCCTCCCCTAGCTCCCCATCGCCTGACAGGCCCTGGTGTGTGATGTTCCCCTCCATATGTCCATGTGTTCTCATTGTTCAACTCCCACTTTTAAGTGAGAATGTGTGGTGTTTGGTTTTTCTGTTCCTGTGTTAGTTTGCTGAGAATGATAGTTTCCAGCTTCATCCATGTCCCTGCAAAAGGACATGAACTTATCCTTTTCTATGGATGCATAGTATTCTATGGTGTATATGTGCCACATTTTCTTTATCCAGTCTTTCACTGATGGGCACTTGGGTTGGTTTGAAGTCTTTGCTATTGTGAATAATGCTGTAATCAACATACATGTGCATGTGTCTTTATAGTAAAATGATTTATAATCCTTCGGGTATACACCAGTAATGGGATTGCTGGGTCAAATGGTATTTCTGGTTCTAGATCCTTGAGGAATTGCCACACTGTCTTCCACAATGGTTGAACTAGTTTACACTCCCACCAACAGTGTAAAAGCGTTCCTATTTCTCCACATCCTCTCCAGCATCTGTCGTTTCCTGACTTTTTAATGATTGCCATTCTAACTGGCGTGAGAGATGGTGTCTCATTGAAAACAAATATTTTCAATACTCAATAGACAAGAAGACTTTGAAAAGTCAAATAAAAAATACAGAACATAAATATAGTAATCTTATAGTTATGAATAAATATATATATAGTACGGTGTCAATATCTTACACGTTTACTACAATGTGGGATCATGTTTTGAAAACAAATCAAGATTGCCAAGAGAGTAAAAGTACTACGGCATTTATTTAAGAAGTTCACTATGAATTAAACAAACATTTCCTTTTTCAACATTTTAAGTTATAGGATTATAAGTTTATAAGAGCTACTATACCAATATTTAATCATCATCTTAGTAACTTTCACTGCTAAAATTCTTTATATAATTTAGGCAACATATGTATTACTCATAAAGTACCTCAAAGCAAAGGATTTTTGCTTTGAAATGAGCAATCACTGAGTCACTATGGAAGAATTGACTATTTCCTTTTAAAAATGAATAGCCATATGAATTTTAGAATAGATTCTTCTAATTCTGTAAAAATGACATTGGTAGTTTGACAGGAACAGCATTGAATCTGTAGATTGGCAGTATGGCCATTTTAATGACATTCATTCTCCCAATCCATGAGCATGGAATGTTTTTCCATGTGTTTGTGTCATCTATGATTTCTTTCAGCAGTGTTTTGTAGTTCTCCCTGTGGAGATGGTTCACCTCCTTGGTTAGATGTATTCTATATATTTTGTGTGTGTGTGTGGCTATTGTAAATGGGATTGCCTGCTTGATTTGGCTCTCAGCTTGAACATTACTGGCTTTTACTAATGCTACTGATTTTTGTACACTGATTTTGTATCCTGAAACTTACAGAAGTTGTTTATCAGTTCTAGGAGCCTTATGGTGGAGTCTTTAGGGTTTCCTAGGCAAAAGACATGAACAGACACTTCTCACAAGAAAACACATAAGCAGCCAAGAAACATACAAAAAAATGCTCAACATCACTAGTCAGAGAAATGTAAGTCAAAACCACAATGAGATACCCTCTCACAGCAGCCAGAATGGCTATTATCAAAAAGTCAAAAAGTAACAGATGCTGGCGAGGCTGCAGAGAAAAGGGAATGCGTATACACTGTTGGTGGGAATGTAAATTAGATCAGCCACTGTGAAAAGCAGTTTGGAGATTTCTCAAAGAATTTCAAACTACCACTCAACCCAGTTTTCTCATTACTGGGTATGCACCCAAAGGAAAATAAATCATTCTGACAAAAAGACACATGCACTCATATGTTCATCATAGCACTTATTCACAATAACAAAGACATGGAATCAACCCAGGTGCCATCAATGGCAAATTGGATAAAGACAATGTGATACATATACCACCATGGAAAATCCTGCCCTTTGCAGCAACATGAATGCAGCTGTAGGCCATTATCCTAAGTGAATTAACACAGGAACAGAAAAACAAATACCCTATGTTCTCACTTACAAGTGATAACTAAGCACTGGGTATACATGGACATAAAGATGGGAATAATAGACACTGGGGACTATTAGAGTGGGGAGAGGGCAAGGGCATAGTACCTGTTGCGTACTATGGTCACTACCTGGGTGATGGGATCTTTCATACCCCTAACCTCAGCATCACATAACATATCCATGTAACAAACTTGCACGTGTACGCCTTGAATCTAAAATAGAAATTGAAATAAAATAAAATAAAAATAAAAATAGCCCAGTGTTCCATGTGATCTTTTGGAGAAAATGCAATTTAATCCCATAGAAAATTATATTCAAAAGAGAAAAGAACAATAAATTCCAAGATGTTGAGATGGCTGAAAATGAGATAAAAATGTATTGTTAGCTGCTAAATAAATACCTTACTTAGAATAAATCCATTTTATAATACGTATTAACATTTTAAGGCCACTAGTATACTGCTTGGCCAACATACTTTAAAAATGTAACACAGTTATCCATATAAATTAGCATAGTCTCCAAAAATCTTACCCTTACTGTATATAGTTATCTACTCATCACCAGGAGAACCAACCTGAGGGTCCTTCATAAATGACTGTAATACTAAACAAGAACTAAAGGTATTAATAAAAATATTTCTTTAATTAATTTTGCCTGGATAAAGAAATCATAAACTTTCACTTGTAAATAAGGGAAAATGTACATGAAATTACAGCCATCCCCATTCACGAGTATTCAGAGAGCACTCACCATCCTATTCCTTGTCTTCAATCAGCGTGGCAGGAAAAAAAAAGGGGGGGTATAACTTTAATTTTTGAAAGGTTACTTATATGTGTATATGAAACGGTAATCTGTAGTACAGAAATTTCAACTAATAAATGTTTTCTCTTCTTTTGGGTTATGTATTTGTTCAAGCTAAAAAATCCAATATTATCAATGATTTTCATAACCCATTAGATCAGTGAAGTTCTAGATTCTATAAAGTTTTTAGTTTTCTGTCAGAACTTTATCAACTCCTGTTTCTCTAAGCACACTAAGTCAAATTTATCATATGAAAAGTGATTTTAAATATCTCATACTTTATGAATGTCAGATGTATTAAAACTGCCTTAAAAATAAAGCAAGCAATAAAAAGAAATATTCACCATAGCTTGCCAAGTTAATTTATTAAAAAACGGTAAAAATAACACTGAGTTTAAAAATAGTATATATTAGCTAACATTATTACTACAATATTTATTTTAAAAAATAATGATTTACTTAATTTTTTTCCTCAAAATAAATTCAATTTAGGCAGTATTTTTTTCTTGGCAGCATTTTGTGAAACTATTTTAACAAATAATAGCTTTATAATTTTCATTTATTTTATTCATGTTTAACAAACACATAGTTTATTATATGCCATGAATTGTTAAAACTACTTTATTACTAAATTACATTATTTATTCTCTCCAAATTTAGAAACTTCCTAAATAAGTATGCACTATACCAATTATTTACTTGACTTTCATGGCAGCTGTGTTAGAATAAAGAAAATTACGACTTTCAAATATGGGAAATCATAATTTGGATGGTGATAGCACCATATAGTGCAAATGAAGAACACGATCAAAAAATGCTACAAGGCTAATAAATATTTAACAATTTGTTTGCCTTATGTTTGTTCTTTCACGTCTTTGAGGTTTAGCCATTCTATAAATGAACTTTATTTATGGGACAAATAACTTATTCTGGGTAAAAGGAGAAAAACATGCATAGTTAACAGTGACCAACCATAGGTATCGAAAGTCTTAAATTTCAAATTTTCTAGTTATCCCAGGGACACTACCAGAGTTTCAGAAATAAAATCCCACTCTCAATGTAAACATAACAGCTGTATCTAATGAAAAAATTTCCATTTTTAAGATTAATACGAAAATCAACAGTAAGTAATTCAATATATGGCAAAGGTATCAGAATTTTTTATAAAGAGCTGTTATAATTAGTGAAAAAGATATAAACACAGCAAGAACAAATGAGCACAAGTCAAGAATAAGCAATTTACCCAAGAAGAAATTCCAAAGCCAATAAACATGAAAAAAAGTTAATCCTTGCAGTAATAAACTGCCAATAGTTGACTTTCTTGGAGACAAATTATAAAACTGGTTCAGCCCAGTAAATTATATACACTTTTTTTTTTTTTTTAAAAAGAAACCCCATTTCACTTCTTAAACTGAAAAAGATTTTAAAAATAGTATGATTGGTTATTAAAGTTCTGGGAAATGAACACATTTCACATCCTTGGGTAAGTGTACATGTTAGTACAATTTTATGAGGGTAGTTTACAAGTATGAATCAAAAATTTCAAGAAGTACATATAGTTTATCAACTATTTTCCTGAAATTTGTGCTAAGGAAAATCTGCAATGCACACAAACTGGTACACAAAAAAAATTAAATGAAAAAGTAGGGAAATAATTTAAAGTCCTGTTCTATGGGACTGTTTCAATAAATGGACTATCCACAAGATGTGAAAAAACAGCTATACACTATAGTTCTACTGTGCAAAACAATATGCTGTGTATGCATTTGTTGCTATAAAAATATTCACAGACTGGAAAAACATACTGTACATCAAAACATTATGAGTTATCTCTTTAGCTGTGAAATTAGTGATTATTTTTAAATGTGCTTTTTTGCTTTCTGTAGCTTTTTGACATTAGCCATGTGTTACTTCTGTAATAAATAAAAACAATCGTGTGAGTGTGTGTTTCTATTTTCTACATAAAAGAAAGGTGAAACATATGGCAAAACAGTATATCAAATTAATTCCTTAAAAACAAATGGGTATAATAATACCAATTTAATTTCCATTCAGACTTACTTTAGTTTCCCAAAGAGAAATCCTTGAACTTCATTTGCTTCAGTCTCATCCTCTACAGTAGTATTAGTCACAGCTACATTTTGGAAACAAAACCAAAATAAAAATATTTTCAGACTGGGAAAAGAACATGTAATAAAAAATTAGAAGAACTTGGCCTGGTGTGGCAGCTCACACCTGTAATCCCAGCACTTTGGGAGGCCAAGGTGGGCAAATCACTTGAGGTTACGAGTTTGAGGCCAGCCTGACCAACATAGTGAAACCTTGTCTCTACTAAAAATACAAAAATTAGCCAGGCGTGATGGCATGCGCCTGCAGTCCCAACTACTTGGGAGGCAAGAGAATGGCTTGAGCCTGGGAGGTGGAGGTTGCAGTGGACCGAGATCGCATCACTGCACTCCAGTCTGGGTGACAGAATAAAAAAACTCTGTCTCTTTAAAAAAAAAAAAAAAAAAAAAAAAAAGAACTCACAATGAAATGAGGTTCTATTTGTTTTACCTTGTTTTTCTTTCATGAACCAGATTAATACATATATATGCATATGTACAGACTAACATTCCTGAGTGTGAACTGTCTTTTTGAACATGCTTGATCAAATACTTAGCAACGATAATAAAGTGCTTTACAGATTAGTTAATAGTCAAGTTCTATTTTACAATCAGAAATAAGCCAAAAGGCCTGTAACAAATGCTGGGTTTAGCTTTTAAGTGAGGCAGGAGGTCCAAACTCTTAAGTTTAAATATAAGTTCCTGCATGTTTCCAACACCTTTAATCAAGGAATATTTAGAAAGACACCAAAACTCATGGCCTCAAAGAATAAAGATATAATATTTTATAGTCATTTCCCGTCTCTCTTACATACCAAATAATTATACTATACAGTCTGGTTGGTGGACTATGTGACGGGTACTTTAGAATTATAAGGACTGTGACCTCCTACAGTGTGTGGGGTGGCTCTCTATCAGAGTCCCCTGGGTACTTTGATCTAGTCATCCTTTTCCTCTTGTTTGTTCATTCATTCATTGGGCAAACATTTATTGACTGCTATGAGGTGTCTATGACAGGATAGACACCAAGAACAACAGACACACAAAAGATACAGACCATGAACTTTTCTAAAAGAAGGCAAAGAAAGATATGGGATATAGAAAAGGGAAGAGCATTCTCCAACAGAGCGGCAAGATAGGCAGCCGTCTCAGAGGCACAGATACGAAGCCTGGCCAGGCGTGGTGGCTCATGCCTGTAATCCCAGCACTTTGAGAGGCTGAGGTGGGTGAATCACAAGGTCAGGAGTTCAAGACCAGCCTGGCCAACATGGTGAAACCCCGTCTCTACTAAAAATACAAAAATTAGCCAGGTGTGGTGGCACGTGCCTGTAATCCCAGGTACTCGGGAGGCTGAGGCAAGAGAATTGCTTCAATCCAGGAGGCAGAGGTTGCAGTGAGCCGAGATCGCACCACTGCACTCCAGCCTGGGCGACAGAGCAATGATTCCATCTTAGGAAAAAAAAAAAAAAGAAAAAGATGTGAAGTCTTTAGAGGAAATGAAAGAAGCGAAGACAGTGGTAGGCAGAAGGAATAGCATACGCTAAGGGATGAATGTAGGAGAGGTCATAATGACTTCCCATGGAGCCCATGCATAAAAGCATCCAGGGAACAGAAAATCATTCTAAATAGTAAGTAGTTTAGTGTCTCAGGCAAGAGGACACAAATTGAGAGAGGGCTGAAGGACAGTAAAAAGGCAGAAAGCAATCAGACTGTGAAAAGCTTTGTTTGCTATGTTCTGAATTTTTGAGAGAAGTTATAGGGAGCCACCAAAGGATTTAACCAGTGGAATCACAGATTTTCAACATCAAAAGTTCATTTGGAAAGTAGTGTGGAGATGAGATTGATTAATCTGTTTTGAGGGGTGGTGAGATTGAGGGCACTGAAGACCAAAGATCAGAGAGATGGCTAGTTAAAGGTCTGATACATGTAGACAAAGAGAAAAAAAAGAGAACTGCTCTAAGGAGTGGCAACTAGAACTGACAAAGACATATTCCAAGTGTGTGTAAAAGGTTGATGACAGAATGCAGTACATAATAATACAGATGATACACACGTGACTTTTTAAAGAAAATTCTATAAGTGCAAGAGTAACTAAAAATGCCTTAAATTACTATCATGATTACAAGAGAGTAAATTATAAAGCAATGTAAAACTATACACAAGCTATACAGAAATACATAAAATCAGAGTATTATGTTTACTATACTTTTTCAGTAACTCTTTAACCAAAACTATTTAAATTACAGTAATACAGATCTTTATCTGAAGCACATTCAGTAGGAGGAGCCAGAGAGAAGTATGTGATCAAGGCAAGGCCTCTCTATGAACAAACAAAGTTGAAGCAGGAGCCTCATCTGAGTGCATATAAAAGAATAAACGTAAAACTCTTAACCAAGAATCAGGCATAAATAAATCTGACACGAACCAGGTAATAAAAGACTTCCATAAGTGTTCTGAGAACTCGTTTAGTTTATTTAAGTCTCCAGAGTCTCTTCATCTAGAGTATGCATTTAGTTCACAAAACACAGATAGATATTGGTTGGTAGATCACAAATCTAACGAATCTCCCTCATCTAAACAATTGATAGGCCTCTCTCATCCCGCTTCAGGAAAGAAAAAACAAACTGCCATCCTAATTTCATTACAAATAAACATTTCAGACAAAACTTCCTTACATGGGCGAGACCCAAATGCCTATGCCACTCACCTCTAGCAATAATCAGCCTTATCTATTGCCACAGTGTACCTTACATACACTATCAATTGTTACATGGTGCTGAAATGGTTGGGAACCCATCGGGTATAAGCAAAATAACATACAATTTCATATTTTTAAAGAAATTTTGATAACCAATAATATTAAATACATTTCTTTCAGCTTAAAATTCCAAATTTTAATGAAGAACATGTCCACCCCATCTCTAGCCTCAAATGAACATATGTAGGATTATACTCATTAAATTTTTAAAAAACTAAAGTATGTAAAAGCCTCCAACTTTTCATTCTACTCAAGTATGAGATAGAGAACTTACTTTTAACTTGGGTATCATCCAATGCTTTGTATTCTGTACTCTTAATTGCTAGCTCCACACCATACCCAGATAAGTACATTTTCCGTGAGCTTGGTTTCTGTTCAAACACATTTATTTTATAAAAAGAGAAAACAGTTAGTCAAACATCTTGTTTGAAAGTCAGTACCATGATGTATTTGGACATAAGGGTAAATTACTAATATTGAAGGTTTTTAATCACTGTGAAAAATTTGGTGGTTGTTTACACTGTCTCTAGCCTATCAAGGAACTAGAATTTGGTTAACGACTACTCTGTAAAAACTTTGTCATGATTACTGCTTCAATTACTTTTTAATTTTTACAATTAAAATAAAAAGTATCTGATCTTTTTCTGTTATACCATGTCTTCAATGAGTTAATTAACAGAGGATCAATTACAGACAAGTTTCAACAAAACTGTTTTCCTTTCTGGGGACCCCTGAAAGATTTGCTAAACTAAAAATGCTCTTCACTTGCTGGTTGTCTAGATGTAGGACAACTAGAATGCTGCCAAAAGCAAATACTGGGAAGTAGTGGCAAAGGAGACAAAAAAAAGTTTGTGCTGTGAAATACCTGATTAAAGTTTTCTTTATTTTTCAATGATTAAAATATACCAAATGCCACAAACTAATATCTGTTCTTGCAACAAGGGGCTACGGTTCACTAAAACGGAGTTGTCTGAAATGTTTATGATCAGAATTTTAGTACCTTTAATTTTATTCTTTCTACAGAGAGCAAATATTAAATGTACGCCTAGAGATTACCTCATCAGGCAAGAGAAGTCACCATATTTTATTCAAAAGGAAGCAACCTGGATGAATACACAGAATAGTTTTAAAGTTGTTCCAGCTTCCAGACTGAAATTCTTGTTGGCGGTACTGCAACTATTATCATTTGGCATATCTCAAGGGGTTAGAAAACCACTTTAACATAGAGCTCAGCAAACTTCCTGGAAGATGCTATGTGTCTTTGCTTAATTCAGGTTTACATAGGGACAGTTTTGCATGATAGAGGAAAAGGTAGAGATTGGAGGGAAGGAGAACTTTAGTAATGCGTTATTCTTTGTATTCTCTTCTTTCCTCCTGAAACTTTCTACCAAGCCTTAATGATACACATATGGCAGAGTGTTCTTTGGCCTGTTCTATTTGCAAGTAAGAACATGTAAAAGTTAGCTTCAGATATTCAGACAAGTACTTAACATTGCTACACACACTAAAATTTAATTTGCTAATTTGTCAGGCCCACATTATATGAAAGATAGCATGTAGAAATTGGGTTATTTATAATTACAGTAATCTGACAAAGTTGAAAATTTGTTTAGAGTTTTCAATTTCATAACAGCTCAATTTAAAACTACATTTTGAATTTCTAGTCAAAAGACCAATCAGTTGGTGGCTAAGTGAATCAAAACTATGAGGCCGCATATCTTGTTACAGTTCATAAAAGAAATGCAATTTCATACAGTGAATTTCCATTATCAGTTCTGGAAAGTTACTAGCTCCTCAGTAATAAAAATGTTTCCTAAATTCATACTTACTTTCCTCATTTGAAAATGTGTTGATATAAAATTTGAATTGTAGTTTTGTAGTTTAGTAAGTTTGGATTTGCAAACCAAACTACCAATTCAAGAGGTTAAAAAAAATCTTTGTTTTTCTATTTCTTTTTTCCCCCCACAAAAAGGCGTATGTTAAAAACGTAGCATAAATATGTCTATTTTTATTAGCATTACTTGTTCACTAGATTTACATTATAGCTATTTTGAACATAAAAGATGTCATTCATTAAATATAAGGCTATAATTTGATAGTTAATATGATTTCACAGCAGCATACTTAATGGTCACATTCTCTAAAGAATAACTTGAGATAGATTCTCAACAGATGGGCATAGCTCCCCAGGAGCATGTTAGAATCACTTGGGAGAACATTTAAAAAAGACAAACACAGAAAATTAACAACAACAAGGGCTTAAATTGCATAGGTTTACTTATACATAGATTTTCTCCCACCTTGCCACCTGAAACAGCAAGTCCAGCCTCTCCTCTTCCATTTCCTTCTCAGCCTACTCAACGTGACTATGAGGATAAAGACCTTTATGATGATCCACTTCTATTTAATGAAAAATATATTTTCTCTTCCTTATGACTTTCTTAATAACATTACCTATCTAGCTTAGTCTATTGTAAGAAATACAGAATATAATACATGTGACATGAAAAATATGTGTTGACTGTTTATCAGTAAGGCACCCTGTCAACAGTAGGCTATTAGTACTTAAGTTTTAGTGGAGTCCAAAGTTATACATATATTTTTTAACAACATGAGGGGTCAGTATCTCTAACTCACACATGCTTAAGGGTAAACTGTACTTGTATCTCCCACTCCCACTCCTATTCTCATTTGCCTGTCATTTCTGCCTTACCTGATAGAGAATCATAGCCTTAAGGTGCTACTGTTATTGATGGGAATGTATCCATCCTTCTAGCAAACTCAGTTGGGAAAAATTGAGAATTATTGGTACAAGATAATTAGACAATGTAAAATGTTTTGAGTGCACACTTTAGACCCATGACTCTCTATCCTCTTCTTCTATGTTTTTTTTTCTGAGAACACTTTCTTCACCATCTAACACAAATCTGTTTTACATGTCTTGCCACAAAAATGGAAGTTCTCTGAGAATAAGGAATGTTTCTCTCTTATTCACTGCTACATGAACCAATGCCTGGCACAGAGGCATCCAAATATTTATGAAATTAATGACTTAAATATGTAATCATTTACAAATTGTACACACACCCACACTTTCTCTTTATATCTCACTTTACAGATAGTATTTATGTAGATTATGCAAATATCTACATGCCAACACACTCAAGAATATTGAAGATTTTCCACTTCTACTAAATAGCAGTAACTCACTCAAAATTATACAACGAACAATTAAAATTGAGAATGTGAAGAACACTGAGAGAAAAAAATACATTTTATATGATGTTATTGTAGGCCAAGTCCCCGAAAGATCCTGGCAACCCAGCTCTTCCTCGCTTTCTCACTTGTAAATCTCAGAATAACTGCAGAATGATGTGCTGGAAACGCAAGAAATATGAAGGAATTGCCTGTAAAGCCAAGATCTGTTCCCACTGCTCCTAGAACAGGATGTCTTGCAATGCTTTAGCACAGCTCATCAAGTTGCTCCTAGGTATAAAACCCAGGGCAGAGCAGGCTTTCAGAGTTCCTCAGCCGTGGTGCAACATGAAGGATGTGCACGTGAGATTCCATCCTCCTGGGCAGCTATCCTAAGCTTTGGGGGATGAGCTTGCCATGAATCCTTAGGTGTCTACTGTCACTTGCTGCCTATCCGTGAGCAATAAAGTTGCTTCCCTAAACTTGTTGTGTGAGTGTTCTGTCTCACCAGACTCATGCCAGCGGATTGATACTGGTACACAGTATTGGCAAGGTGTTTTACAGTTCTTCCATGGGATTAATACCAGTGCAAAGTGAACTTGCATCATAAATTATCAAATATATAAAACAAAATTAAGATACTGAAATAAGCTACTTATCTTCTATCACTAGTACTAAGCATGGTGCCCAACTTATAGGCATTTGTAGAAGATTATTAAAAAGGCCACAAGTGAATAACTCCTTCTCGTGTCCAGACTCATTTGCAATGTGACCTTGCCACTTCTCACCAGGAAATTGAGTCTATTTTTCCATTCTTTTGAATCTGGCTGGCTTGTGACTTGCTTAGACTAATATAACGTGGCAGAAGTATCATTGTATGAGTTCTTGGGCATAGGGCTTAAGAGGTATTGCAAGTTCTACTCTTTTCTTTCTGGAACCCTAGGCCATTATGATGTGAAGAATCACAGTCTAACTCTTAGAAGATGGAAGGCCATGTAGAAAAGAACCAAGAAACTCCAGTTATCAGCCTGAACTGCCATACAGGTCTGTCAGAATAATTCGAATCCCCAAGCTCTAATCTAGTACTGAATGACCCCCACAGTATGAACAATACCAGCAGAAAAAGTGTCCCAACTGTCAATCTACAGAATAAAGAGAAATGGTAAGTCAATATTGCCTTAAGTCACTAAATTTTGAGATTTGTTACAAAGCAATTCAGACACAGACACAGCATCTAATAAATGTGCATGCAGGAAAGAAAGGAAGAGATGACAGATTCCCCTAACAAATTTCTAATTCAAAGAATACCTAGTTTCCTCATAAATAGCAGTAACTTAGAGTTTTTCATCCTCTGTAGTCATATATTACTGCTTTGAGAAGTTATAAGGTAGCTTCAATCAGTCTAAGAAACTTAAATTTTGGATTCCACATGTAAGCAGCAAAGCTATGGAATCAAAGCAACTCTAGGAAAAAAAATATTTTTTAACTTTTTTATTTTTAATTATTATGGATACAGAAAAGCTGCACATATTTATGGGGTATATGTTATAATTTGATACAAACATACAAAATGTAATGATCAAATCAGGGTATTTGGGATATCTATCACCTCAAACATTTTATCATTCATTTGTGTTAGGAACATTCCACTGAAGTCATGGAGACAGAGACTAGAATGATGGGTACCAGAAGACGGAAAAAGTAGTAGTGATGTGGGAATTAAGAGGAGATGGCTAATAGGTATAAAAATACAGTTAGGAAGAATAACATCTAGTGTTCAGTAGCACAATCGAGTGACTATATTTAATAATTTATTGTATATTTCAAAACAAGGAAAAATAATTTTATAAGCATTACATCCTTATTAAGAGCCACCTAGTTATGACCTCCTCTCTCTTAGAACTAAAATGTCTCATATTTCTCCTTCTTCAGTGGACAGATATCAGAGGGTCTCAGAATCATATGCTATATATTCCCAACCAATATGCCAGATCTAATGAGGCAAGATCTCTAGGAGTGAGAACACTTTATTACTTAAAAGAACACTCCAATTGGTGTTGGGGTAGAGAATGAGACTGACAATGGAAAACAAAATAACCTTCAACTTTATTTTTAAAGTTTTATTAATTAAAAAATAAACTTGAAGAAAAGATAAAATGTTAGCTGTCAATTCTGGGTAGTATATACAAAAATGTTTATTATTTTCAGGCTTTTGTATTTGAAAATTTTCTGAAGAAAAAATAAAGCAGATGGAATGAGAATGATAACAGAAGAAAAAGGCGCCTATGGGAAGGTGAACATTTGAATACCTAGGACAAATACCACCAAATGCTAGTGAAGTTGGTAAAGATACTTAGCTAGAAATCTATAAAGCTTGCTAAAGGCTAAATGTGGGCTAACATGAGAGTGTGAAGCTGGCAGTTCCAGACATAGCAAGGCTGAAACCCTCTAGCACAGGGAAGACTGGGGAAGGTCCTGAGAAAGCTTCTACTCTAATGCTGACAGGGAGAGAGGAAAGAAAATCACTGCTGAAATCCACTTTGGACCTATCTCCCTTACAAAACCAAAGCCTTAATCTTTAGAGGCAAGGGCAACAAAATTGTAGCTATATAGTGCACTGGTGGAAGCCCACTGCAGACAGGAGAAACGGAATAGATGAAAGTCTTAGCCTGAAGGAGGGACAGGAATACCTGCCAGGCCCCACATTCTGAGAGAGAATCAGAAACCCTGAGGCCCAAATTTACAGTCTGCCTAGAAAAGAAACTTAACTAGAACATCAGAGAATATCCCCTTCCTTACCTGCCCCCTCACCTTCACCTCAAGGCCAATCTAACAAGGGTTGAGTAAAGATAACACTGAAATACAGGTGGGAAAGCTGTAAGAAACACATTCTCTCTGGGGAGCTGTGCAAAGGGAAGATCCAAATCTAAGTGGGAGACCTAAAGTCAAGTGGACCACAAACGTGAAACCCACCCCAACTCCTGACCAGAACAGCTCAATCTTGCATACATGAAAGGCATGGCCTACACTAAAGGCAGGGTCAAGGCTCCTACACAAAATGTTCAGCTTTCAACAACAACAAAAATCACAAGATATCCAAAATGTCAACGGAACAAAAGTCTGAGGAGACAAATCAATCAACAATTTCAAAATCAGATGTAAAAAAAGAAGCTGAAACTTTCAGGAGGGAATTTAAAATAATGATTAACATGTTAAATGCTCTAATGAAAAAAGTAGAACATATGAATGATCAGAGAGGCAAATTCATCACACATATTAAAACTGTAAGAAAGAGCCAAATGGCAATGATAGAAATTAAGAGCACAGTAACAGAAATAAAGGCCTTCAACAGAGTCACAGGTAAACTTGATATAACCAAAGAAAGAATTGGGTGGCTGAGCGCAGTGGCTCACGCCTGTCATCCCACAACTATCGGAGTCTGAGGCGATGGATTGCCTGAGGTCAGGAGTTTGAGACCAGCCTGACCAACATGGAGAAATCATGTCTCTACTAAAAATACAAAAACTAGCCAGCCATAGTGGTGTGTGCCTGTAATCCCAGTTACTTGGGGGCTGAGGCAGGAGAATCGCTTGAACCCAGGAGGCGGAGACTGCAGTGAGCTGAGATCGTATCACTGGACTCAAGTCTGGGTGACCGAGCGAGACTGTCTCAAAAAAAAAAAAAAAAAAGATTTGGTTAAGTACAAGGCAGGTCAGTAGAAATTATTCAAATTGAATTTATGAAGAAAAAGTAGTAGAGAAAGAAAGGAAAAAATCCAAAAAGCAAACAACAAGAAACTGAGCAGAGGAGCCGTGGGATAGTACCACATGTTGTAACGTAGACATAATCAGAATCCCAAAAGGAGGAAGAGAGTGGAAATAGAGTGGCAATGATCAATGAAAAACATTGGTCAAGAATTTTCCAAAATCAGTGAACGCCACCCATCTACACATTCAAAAAACTTGGAGAACATCTAACAGGATAAATACCTACGAATCTCATATTCAAATGCCTGAAACCAAAGACAAAGAGAAACTATAGACAGCTAGAGAAAGACATATTACACAGAAAGAAAGCACAAATGGAATCAACAGAAACAGCAAGGTGACAGATTGTTAAACCAACAATATCAAATCACTTTAAATATGAATGTCCTAACTCATGGGTTAAAAGTAGAGATTGTCAGATTAGGTTAAAAAAGCAAGATCCAATTATATGTTGCCTATAAAAATCCACCTACATAAAAATATATAGATAGGTTAAAAGTTAAAAAAAAGATAAAAACGTATCATGCAAACATTAATCAAAACAAAGTAGGAATAGATATATTAATTGCAGACAAAATAGACTTCAGAACAGAAAATAATATCAGAGACAAAATGGCAAATTAGGCTGGGTATGGTGGCTCATGCCAGTAATCCCAACACTTTGGGAGGCCAAAGTGAAAGGATCACTTGAGGTCAGGAGTTTGAAACCAGCCAGGGCAACATAGCAAGACCTTGTCTCTACAAAAATTTAAAAGCTGGGTGTGGTGGTGTGTACCTGTGGTGCTAATTTCTTGGGAGGCTAAAGTGGGAGGATCACTTGAGCCCAAGAGTTCAAGGCAGCAGTGAACTATGATCGTATCATACCACAGCACTCCATTCTGGGCAACAGAGACAGATACTTCTCAAACAAAGAGGTAAATTACATAATGATAAAGGGCTCAATTCTATGACTTACAATGCTAATATGTAAGCATTAATCACAAAACTTCAAAACATATGAGACAAAACTGACAGATCTAAAAGGAAACACAGGCAAGTCTACATTCATAGCTGGAGATATTAGCATTCCTCTTAAGGCAACTGATAGAACAAATAAGCAGAAAGTCAATATGGATACAGATAATCTATGAGCCAACATTACCTAATTAATGTTTAGAAAACATTCCACCCAACAAAAACAGAATACTCATTCCTTTCAAGTGAACATGGAACATCCACGAAAATAAATCATATTCTGAGCCATAAAACAAAACAACACATTTTAAAAAATTATACAAAGTATAATCTCAGACCATAACAAAAGTAAACTAGAAATCAATAACAACAACAACAACAAAAAGTAGAATGTCACCAAATATTTGTAAGGTAACACTTCTAAATAATGCATGGATCTCGGGTCCATAGGTTCCAAAATGACAGTGAAGCAAACAGGGTTCGCTCCCGACCATAGAAAATAAACAAATATACAGTGGCAAGATAGTCACCAGCAATATCCCAGAACTCAAATGAGTATGAGACAGTTTCTGGAGCTTTTCCAGAGAAGTGAAAAAACTCTGAGCAGACAGTAAGAAAGTTGGACTTCCATATCTATGATGCTTCTCCCCACAACCTGCCCAGCACAACTACATGAAAAATCTCCCTGTCCTAGGTTTCTACACTAGAAAAAATAAGATTCAGGTCAACATCAGCTTCCTCACTATTGTAGGGATCTCTGCAAGGAGACCTGTCCCTGCCTCAACCCATGGGAAACATCATGAGTGCCTAAAGGAAGAAATATGCCTGAGGACAAAGACAAAGAGGAAAGGCAGGACTGCCGTTCCCAGTCTTGGAAACTCTAACTGCTCTGTAACTTGAAGAGGAGAGAACACCTCCAAATTCATTCTAGAAGGCCAGCATTACTTTGATACCAAAACAAGGCAAGGATACAACAAAAAAAGAAAATTATATGCCAATATCACCAATAAACACAGATGTAAAAATCCTCAACAACATATTAGCAAAATGAATTCAGCAACACCTTAAAAAGATCATGCACCATGATCAAGTGAGATTCATCCCAGGGATACAGGATAGCTCAACATATACAAATCAATAAATGTAAAACACCATATTAAAAGAACCAAGAACACAAAAACCATATAATTTAAGTATGTGCTGAAAAGGCATTTGATGAAATTCAGTATCTCTTTCTGACAAGCCCCGACCCCCCACAACAAAATAGGTATAGAGGGAACATACTCAAAATAATTAAGGCCATATATGACAAATCCACAGCTAAAATCATATGGAAACAGTGAATAATTGAAAGCCACCCCTCAAAGATCTGGAACAAGACAAGAATGCCCCCTTTCACTATTTTTATTCAACATAATACTAGAAGCCTTAGGCAGGGTAATAAGGTAAGAGAAATAAATAAAGGGCATCCAAATTGGAAAGGAAGAAGTCAAATCACCCTTGTTTGCAAACAATATGATCTTATATTACAAAAACTTACAGACTCCACCAAAAATGTTTCAACCAATAAATGAATTCAGCAAAGTTGCAAGATATAAAATCAATATACAAAATTCACTACTATTTATATACACCAACAGCAAACAACATTCTGAAAATGTTACAATAGTTACAAATAATATGAAATACCTAGAAATTAATTTAACCAAAGAAGTGAAACACCTATATTAATACAAAGAAAACTACAACACTGACGAAAGGAATCGAGGAGAATACCAAAAAATGGAAAGATATTCCATGTTCATGGATTAGAAAAATTCGTATTCAGACAAAGGCACCAATGTAACAGAATAGAGAACCCAGATGTAAATCTACACATCTGGAACCAACTCATTTGGAACCAACTCATTTTCGACAAACATGCCAAAATCATTCATTGGGGAAAGGACAGTCTTTTCAATATGAAAACTGAAGAACCACAATGCAGAAGAATGAAACTAGACCACTCTCTCTCACCATACACAAATATCAAATCAAAATGGATTAAAGCCTTAAATATAAGACCCAAAACTATGAAATGACTAGAGGAAAATACTGGAGAAATGCTCCAGGACATTGGTCTGGGCAAAAATTTTCTGTGTGAGACTTCAAAAGCACAGGCAACACAATTAAAAATAGACAAGTGGAGTTAACATCAAGCTAAAAATCTTCTATACAGCAAAGGAAATAATCAACACAGTGAAGCATCAATCCACAGAATGGGAGAAAATATTTGACAAATATCCATCTGACAAGCAATTAATAATCAGAATACATAAGGGACTTAAACATACCCTTTATCACCACTCCTAGTCAACAGTCCTGAAAGTCCTGGCCAGAGCAACCAGGCAGCAGAAAGAAATAAAAGGCATCCAAATAGGAAAAGAGGAAGCAAACTATACCTGTTTGCAGACAACATGATTCTGTATCTAGACAATCCCATAGTCTGCACAAAAGCTCCCTGATCTCATAAACAACTTCAGCAAAGTTTCAGGATACAACACCAATGTAAAAAATCACTAGCATTTTTATACAGAAACAACATGCAAACTCACAGCCAAATCAGGAATGTAATCCCATTTACAATTGCCACAAAAATAAAATACTAATGACCACAACTAACCAGGGAGGTGAATCTCTACAATGAGAATTATTAATACGAAACACTGCTCAAGGAAATCAGAGATGACACAAACAAATGGAAAAACATTCCAGGCTCACGGGTTGGAAGAATCAATATTGTTAAAATAGTCACACTGCCAAAACAATTTACAGATTCCAGGCTATTCCCATCAAACTACCAAAGACATTCTTCACAGAATTAAAGAAAGCTATTTTAAATTTCATATGGAACAAAAATGAGCCCAAATAGTCAAGGTAAACCTAAGCAAAAAGAACAAAGCTGAAGGTTACAGTAACCAAAACACCATGGTACTGGCATAAAAACAGACATACAGAGCAATAGAACAGAATAGAGAGCCCAGAAATAATGCCACACACCTGCAGCCATCAGATCTCTGACAAAGCTGACAAAAGCAAGCAATGGGGAAAGAACTCCCTGTTCAATAAATGGTGCTGGGAAAACTGGCTAGCCATTATGCAAAAGACTGAAACTGGGCTCCTTCATTATGCCATATAAAAAATCAACTCAAAATGGATTAAAGACTTGATGTAAAGCATAAAACTATAAAAACTCTCAGAAGATAAACTAGGAAATACCATTCTGGACATGGTCCCTGACAAAGATTTCATGACGAAGACACCAAAAGCAATTGCAACAAAAACAAAAATTGACAAAGGGGACCTAATTAAACTAAAGAGCTTCTGCACAGCAGAAGAAATTATCAACAGAGTAAACAGGCAACCTACATAATGGGAGAAAATATTTGCAAACTATGTATCTGACAAAGGTCTAAAATTCAGAATCTACAAGGAACTTAAATTTACAAGCAGAAAACAAATGGCCTCATTAAAAAGTGAGCAAAGGCTGGGTGCAGTGGCTCACACCTATAATCCCAGCACTTTGGGAGGCTGAGGCGGGTGGATCACAAGGTCAAGAGACTGAGACCATCCTGGCCAAAATGGTGAAACCCCGTCTCCACTAAAAATACAAAAAGCAGCTGGTTATGTTGGTGGACGCCTGTAATCCCAGCTACTTGGGAGGCTGAGGCAGGAGAATTGCTTGAACCTAAGAGGTTGCAGTGAGCTGAGATCACACCACTGCACTGCAGCCTGGCGAAAGAGCAAGACTCTGTCTAAAAAAAATAAATAAATAAATAAATAAATAAAGTGAGCAAAGGACATGAACACTTTTCAAAAGAAGACATATGCTGTGGCCAAAAAGCATATGAAAATATGCTCAATATTACTAATCATTAGAGAAATGCAAATCAAAACCGCAATGAGACACCACCTTGTATCAGTCAGAATGGCTACTATTAAAAAGTCAAAAAATAACAGGTTCTGGTGAGGCTGCAGAAAATAGTGAATGCACATACACTGCCAGTGATACTGTAAACTAGTTCATTTAAAGTAGTATGGCAATCCTCAAAGAACCTGAAATAGAACTACCATTCAACCCAGCAATCCCATTACTGGGTATATACCCAAAAGAATATAAATTGCTCCACCATAAACACACATGCATGCATATGTTCACTGCAACACTTTTCACAAAGACATGGAAATCAACCTGAATGCCCATCAACAGTAAACTGGATAAAGAAAATGTGGTACACATGCACCATAAAATACTACACAGTGCATGCTGGGCCTAATTCCTAGGTAATAGGTTGATAGGTGCAGCAAACCACCACGGCACACATTTACCCATGTAACAAACCTGCACATCCTGCACATGTACACCAGAACTTAAAAAATTAAAAATAAACCCTGCCTCTAATATAACAGTTAACAGTGGAGGACCAAACACTTTCTCCCCAAATCAGGAAAAAGGCAAAGATATCTTCCCTCACCACTCCCCATTCAACATTGACTAGAAGTTCTAATCATTAAGTTTAAAAAAGATAAACGGCATGTAAGTTGAAAAAGAAGAAAAACACTGATGAAAGAAATCAAAGGATGTCTAAATAAATCAAGAAATATAATTTTCATCAACTGGAAGACTGAATATTTTTAAGATGTTCTCTCACAAATTTAATTTATATGTTGATTGTAATCTCAATCAAAATGCCAGCAAGATTTTTTGTACATACAGACAAGCTGATTTGAAAATTCACAGGAAGAGACAAAGGAATTAGATTAGCTAAAACAATTCTGAAAAAGAGTAACAAAGCTGGAAGACTAACACAACCTGATCTCAAGGCTATAAAGCTAGAGTAATCAAGCCGTGTAGTATTGATGTTAGGATAGACAGATAGATTAATGGCACAGAAAAGTAAAGCCAGAAATAGACCCATACAAATAGGGTCATTAATATTTTACAAGTGGATAAAGGAAACTCAATGGAGAAGGATAATCTTTTAAACAAATGTTGAAACAACTGGATATACATATGCAGAAAAATAAATCTCAACATCTATCTCACAAGTTGTAAAAAACCTTAACTCAAATGGATCATAAACCTATGTGTAAACATAAAACTATAAAATGCCTAGAATAAAATCTGCATGACCTTGAGACTGGTGATGAGTTTTTAGGTATAATATGAAAAATATAATCTATAAACAAAAAAATGATGAACTGGACTTAATCAAAATTAAAAACTCTTCCTCTGCAAAACACATTAAGAGAATGACAAGATAATTCACAAACTCGTAGAATATGTTTGTAAATCATGTATCTCATAAAGGACTTATATCTAGGACATATAAAGAACTCTGAAAACTCAGCAAAAAATGTTCACCAAAAAGAAACTTATGAAAGGTCAGACAACTTAATTAGTCATTAGAGAAATGCAAATTAAAACCACAGTGAGATACCACTGTGTACCTAGAACAGTTATAATTAAAAAACTGACATTACCAAATGGTGGGTAGGATTTAGAGCAGCGAAATTATCTTTCCTGGCTAAGGGGAATGAAAAATTGCACAGTCACTTTGAGAGACAGTTTGGTATAGTTTCTTACGAAGTTAAACATTGACTTACCATACAACTCAGCAATAGAACTTCCAGGCATTTATCCAAGTAAATTGAAAACATATGTTCCTACAGGAATCTGTATGTGAATGTGATGGTACTAAGGTGACTGACAGATGACTCTGTGTGATTGTTGAAAACCAACATTGTACATCACAGATGATACTTTTCAAAAAGACATCTGACTAGATTGTGAAATAAAAATATGTTCATAGAAGGCAAAGCTCAATATATATGAAGAAAAAGTCTCTTCAAAATTAATCAGAAAGGTCCAATTCATTTCCCATATGAAATCCCAACAACATGTTTCATGGAACCTGGCCAACTAATTCTAAAATTAACATGGCTACATACCATGCAAGAACAGTCAAGGTATTTAGAAAAACAAAAACTAAGAAGCAGAGCTGTACTACCAGATATCAAAATATATTTTAAAGCACACCAAGTAAAATATTATATTTGTATAGAGCAGACATACATATCACTGCAACAGAATGGAAAGTCTAAAAACATATACATGTCTATATGAAAAATTGGCATATGATGGAGTAGAATAAAGACTTGACTGTTCAATGAAGTATGTGAAGACCAATAATTTTCCATATGGAAAAAAACAGAATTATATCTCTACCCCATAGTGTATTCAAATAAATTCCAGATGGATTAAAAACCAAAACAAAAAACAGAACTTCAACTCTTACAAGAGAATGTCCTTATTCCATCATAAAGGAAATCATTCAGGTAAAGTTGAGTAAATCTGACTATATCACAAGTAATATTTGTAAAAGATGTCATAAACAATTTTTAAAAAAATACCAGACCAGAAAACGCATTAGGAGAAGATGCTGCAAAGTATGGAAGATGAGTATTCAAAATATATTAAAAACACCTAAAAACCAATGAGAAAAAAAAGAATCCAATTCAAAAATAGGCAAAGGCTATGGACAGACAATTTACAAACATATTTGTAAGGTTTTAATTACATTAGATATTAGTATATAAATCTTAATAATTTGGGAAATGCAAACTAAAGTACTCCATGTTGGGAAGACAGTAGTAACAAAGTGAAGTCCTGCCTCTAATGGCCATTATATTCACATGCACGCGCGTGTGTGTGTGCGTGCATGTATGTCTGCTGAAAGTGTTAAATAAACTTGAGATATAGTAATAAGTGCTATGAAATCATTAAAACAGAAAAATGTGATAGTGTCATAGCAATGGGAAACTAGCGGAATGGGGAACAATACAGCACATACCAGATGCCTGAATGAAAAGTAGTCAGGTCTCAAAAGAAAGAGTTAACAGTACTCCAACACCATGCTTTGTACTTTGATCTAATACTGTATATATTATCAGTATATCGAGTAAATCAGATTTCTTCATTGCACATTCTTAGCAAATATTGTACACATTATTGAAGTATGTTTTATCCAAGTTTTAAAATTAAGGCAAAGAGTTATAGACATCATACCCCCAGAAAAGACAGAATCCCAACATATTTTTCCACATGAAAATCACATTTGTCAAGTTAAAAAAAGATAACTATTCTGGTGAAAATTACTATTTAAATATAGTAAGAAAATTATCATAATAATTGTTTTTTTCTACAGCCAAAAGTAACCCTGGAAAAAACAAGCACATACCTGAATATAATGGCGAAGAACATACAGAATTTCCTCATTTTGAGCTTTTGCAGACAATACTTTGTGAAATGCACTAAATGTTCTAGTACCCATTTCGGCATAGAGAATCACCACTGGTAAGTTCTCTTTGTTTGTAGGAAATTTATGATCTCCTTTAAATAGATAAGGTCTAGTCCTAAGAAAAAAGCAAAACACAAAGTTTTGAAAGAATTGAAAGTCAATGGCATATCAATTCTGTATAACTGCTGCTTACCAAACAATTCATAATATACATAATCACAGAAAAAGAATTTAAATTTCCTGTGATGACTTTGTACACATAACTTGAACTAAATGACAGAAAATAAATAAAGAATTTAGTTAACCCAAATCTAATATTAAAAATACTTTATTTCCCAACAAGGTTTATTATCTTTAAGCAATAACATATAATGGCAACACAATTTTCAGTGAAATAAAATTTATATTTTATTCTATTAGAAGGTTATAATTTTTCATTACAGCTCATATTTCCTGAAAACAAGGTACAAACATTTAAGGAACAAAGCAAAAGTACTACCTTATTCAAAGATTATCAGTACTTAGTATGAACAAGTACTCATCAAATCCCCAAGTATAAGCAAAGAAACCAGGACTCTTACGGTCTAGCACTATCATAAGAAACAGACTTTAACTGATTTCTTATTTGCCAGGCACTGTGCTAGGTTCTTTATACTTATTAGTAAATTCTATTTCACAAAACAATTAGACAGCTACCATCACTGAAACTTTTAAGTTTCTGAGGTTCAGATAAGTTAACTATTCCGGAAAAGATCAAATGGAAAGCCAGAATTTCAACTCCTGTTTATGGAATTCCAAAGCGCAT
This sequence comes from Piliocolobus tephrosceles, assembly GCF_002776525.5. Taxonomy (NCBI): domain Eukaryota; kingdom Metazoa; phylum Chordata; class Mammalia; order Primates; family Cercopithecidae; genus Piliocolobus; species Piliocolobus tephrosceles. The sequence continues at coordinate 17,574,086 of NC_045455.1, read as the reverse complement.
ATGTTTTGGCAATTTATACAGGTAGAAAGCAAACCAAGAGATAAGGAAGTTCAGAGTAACAAGGATGTGGAGAAATAACCTTTTATTTAGTGAATTCTGATCTCTACAATCATTCAGTCGATTACTACCTTTGGATAACAGATATTAAGGAGAGAAGAAAAAAGGGTATGAGTAACATTCCTACAGCATGTTAGTGAAAAAAAGCTGGGTTTTGAAATCAGGCAGAATTTGATTCAATTCTAGCTTAACTACTTACTGACTCAACATATTCTAAATCAAAATCATTCAAGCATTCAATCTTATTGACTAACAGAATAATCTGAGAGATATCCATAGTTATTTGGCTTAGAATTTGTGATATTACTCAATATCAATATAGAAATGTTATTTACTAAAAGTCTATAAAATTATATAATTCAAGCATCCTTATATTAGTTTACAGTTTGGCTGTTACAGTATGTATACCCTTCTACTTTTTAAATAAACTTTTCATTCAAGTATTAAATCTTCACACATTTATCTACTTTAATTTGATTACTGCTATTCAAGATGTGATTTTTAAAATACTACTGTCAATGTTTAGATAGTTGAAGTATAAAATCAATAGAATCTTAGCCCCAAATAGAATTTCACTTCATTATTGATCTTCTCTGTAACAGATGAAGAGACATGAATGTGCAAAACAAGATACACTGAATTTGCTCTCTTTTTTCATGAGATGCTATTAATAAATGCTAAAAGGATACAAAATCATACTTCACATTTGAAAACAGAAGTGACAGAGATTCTTGCATGAAAGTATTACAATTATTCTCATAAATTTTAACTGAAACCTTGGAACTCAAATGTCACTTATGTAGCAGCAGGATTATCATTTTATAAACCTAATTTTATCAAATCAGTATCACAGAAGTACATTTAGTAATTTATATAAGGAATCTTAAATTTTAATGTAAGTCTGAGAAATTCTTCCTTCAAAGAATTTACTACAGTTGAAAACTAGAAAGGTTGCCAATAAAAATATGCTAGCACATAAATCTTGAGGTTGAATATAAAAGGAAAAATTAGAGGAAATGGAATAGACTTTACACACAAAGATAAGGGCTCTCTACCATTTGCTGAGTCTGTGATCAACAGCATCTTCCTTCCTGTACCTACAGACAACATAACTTTCAAAATTTGCTTTTATGATTAATTCAGGAACGGCTTGGATATATCATAGGTAGAAAAATTATACTTATAGAGGATGGCTGGATAAGAGGAAAACGATCCTTAAAAACTAAATAATTATGTTTAAAGGTAGCAATTTTCATTTACTGAACTGACTTAAGGTGTTAAAGAGAATTAATACAAATTAGCAATGGTAAAAATTTTACAAGTAGAGTGTAAAACTTCAGCTTTCTGAAGACAATTCTGGAGTATACATTTTAATATACATGTACTTACCTAGATATTTCAGTTCTAGAAATTTAAGAAAATAATCAAGGTAACTGTGCAAAGATATATGTACAAGGAAGTTCAATTACATATTGTTTAGTGTAAACTACCTATATATCTACCCCAAGGAGTGGAATAATCAAACTTATTCATTATGGTATCATTCACTCAATATTTTTCAGCATCTACTACATGGCAGGTCAAGTTTTTGGGAACTGGAGTAAAGGTCACCCTTGTTGTGCCTTAGCAAACAACCTGGCTGCATTGTGCTTCTGGCCTAGGGATCTGGGGAAGTTTGAACTTAAAGGGATGACTTAAGATATTTGATGGAAGAAATTTCAAACTTCCTGAACAAAGCAAAGTGTTCAGGAAGTTGCCTGGTTGCTTCTAACAACGTATGCTCAGAGGCAGGAGCCAAGAAATGGCTTTAAGTTGGAATTCATATTTAAGAGGGAAACAGAACATAAGTTTGAAATTTTTGCAGCCTTAGCCAGAAAAGAAAAAGCCCATTTTCAGGGGAAGAATCTAAGTGGGCTATTGGGCAACCACTTGCTAGAAAGATTTGCATGACTAAAAGGGAGCCAGGAGCTGACAGCCAAGACAATGAAGAAAAGCCCTGGAAGGTATTTCAGAGCTATAAGAGGCAGCCCCTCTCCTCATATGCTCTGAGGTCTAAAAGGAAAGAATGCTCACTGCCCTGTGCCATGCCAGCAGGCTGCAACTTGCATCCAGCTACTCCAGTTCCACCCTCAATTCAAAGGGGTGGAGGTAAAGCTCACATCACAGCTCCAGAGGGCACAAGCCATAAGCCCTGGCAGTTTATAGATGGTCTCACGTCTGCAGATGCTCAGAAGGCAAGCATGAAGGAGGTTTGGAGGCCTCCACCTAGATTTAAGAGGATGTATGGAAAAGCCTGGTGCCCAGGCAGGAGCCTGCTACACAGGCAAGGCCCCCAAAGATATTCTACTAGGGCAGTGCATAGAGGAAATGTGGGGTTAGAACCCCCACACAGAGTCCCCACCTGGATACTGCCTAGTGAAGCTAGTGGAGGGGGGGCTGCAACCCTTCAGACCCAAGGATGGTAGATTCACCAGTAGCTTGCAGACTCTGCCTGGAAAGCCCAGAGGTACTCAACCCCAACCCATGACAGCAGCCACGTGGGTTGCATCCTGCAAAGTTAGAGGGCTGGAGCTGCCCAAGGCCTATGGAGCTCACCAGGATGTACGTCAGGATGTGGGACATGGAGTCAAGGATTACATGACAGCTTTAAGATTTAGTGCCTGCCTTACTGTGTTTCAGACTTGCATGGGGCCTGTTACCCTTTTCTTTTGGCCAATTTCTCCCTTTGGTAACAGGAATGTTTACCCAATGCCTGCATCATCTCTGTATCTCGGAAGTAAATAACTTGTTGTGATTTTACACGCTTATAAGTGGAAGCAGATGAGTCTCAGATGGCACTGAGGACACTGGACTTGATGTCGGAATGAGTTAAGACATGGGGAAGAAACTATTGTAATTTGCAGTGTGAGAAGGACATGAGATTTTGGGGACTAGGAATAGAATAATATGGTTTGGGTATTTGTCCCCTCCTCAAATCTCATGTTGAAATGCAATTCCCAGGGGCCTCCCTTACTCTCTTGCTCCTGCTCTCACTATGTGACGTGCCTGTTCCAGCTTCACCTTCCGTCATGGCTGTAAGGTTCCTGAGGCTCTCACCAGAAGTCAAGCAGATGTTAGCGCTATGCTTGTACAGCTTGCAGAACCATGAACTAACTAAACCTCTTTTATTTATAAATTACCCAGCCTCAGGTATTTCTTTATAGTAACACAAAAACAGCCTAACACATAAAATTGGTACATACCAGTAATTTTATTTATTTACATGTAAGAACACATAACTTAATCGGAGAAGGATCTAAGATACCCTTTATAGTACAATATTTTTTAAAAATATATCTGTATATAAATATATTCATTAAAAACTAATATATATTAAACTGTTAGCAGAATTATGGGCCATTTTCCCTTTCCACTTTGCATTTTTCTGAAGTATTTGAATTCTTTTATAATGACCATGTAGGATTTTTTTTAACTTTAAACATACAGCTTTCCATTTGGGACAAAAGTTTAAAGCCACAAAAAAGACAGTCATATTGATTTGAAGTGGCATTTGGAGAGCAGTCCCTGACACTAAATTTTACAGTATCTCCAAAAATATTTACAAAGACACAGAAAGAGACAAAAATTCTTAATGAAGTTGCAAACTAATAATAACTTTATATCATAAATTGGGAGTAAAGTCTACTTACTATAAAACCTATGCTGTTCAACTTAGAATCATAACGGACAGTCAACCTTACCACTTAAAACAATAATGTGCTAGTAAAAACAGAAGAGTAAACTGATTCTTCATCTCTCCCTACTTCCTATTCCACTGTTCAAAAAAATCTATGGTCTGGATCTGCCCCGAAACTTTATAGATACAATATTAAAATGTGAATGAAGGTCAAGAGTGGTAGCTCGTGCCAGTAATCCCAGCACTCTGGGAGGCTGAGGCAGGCAGACTGCTTGAGCTCAGGAGTTTGAGTCTAGCCTGGGCAACACAGCAAGGCCCCGTCTCTACAAAAAATACAAAAATCAGCTGAGCATGGTGGTTTGCACCTGTAGTCCCAGCTACTCAGGAGGCTGAGGCAGAAGAACAACCTGAGCCTGGGAAGCAGAGGTTGCAGTGAGACTGCACCACTGCACTCTAGCCTGGGCACTACAGCAAGACCCTGTCTCAGAAAATTAAAATATGAGCTATATATCTGAAGGAAAGTGACAGCAACCATTACCACCCTAAATGACTATAACTTTCTCCCAGTCCTCTCTTTTCAACAAGTAAATAAAACTACCATTAAGAAGAATTTTAAGAAATTGGGACAATGAGAATACCACATAGTAAAGAAAGGCAACTTTGATGACCTAAATATATTATAATTGAAAAAAAGAAAAACAAACCAAGTGTTTAGCTCAACCACAGACAGAAGAAAATACATAAATGCAAAATTTATTAGGTTAGAATAAAAAAGCAGAAAAAATTTATCAGTCATTTCTTTAAAAAAATATAAAAACCTAATCTGGAAAAACTGAAAGAAAATGAAAACTAAAGAAAATCTAGGAAGGAGAAACATACCTACAGAGAGGAAAAAATTAAAATATTTATATTACTATAAATAACCTATGTGAAAACAAATTATATGCTTAAATAAGAAAAAACCACCATTGACCAATATTGATAAGAGATCAGAAACCCAAGAGTATATGCCTAAAGTTCACAAAAGGAAAAAAAAAATTATTAACTATACCCTGTATACAGAGAGAGGCGGGGAGAATGTTTCTGTCAGGCTGCAGAATTGTTTTACCCTACTTACAAGCTAGTAAGTTAGCTTTTTACTGTTTCATGGATTCTGGCAACAGACAGAAACTTATGAGTCAGAAACAAAGAACTTGATACTTGTGGCACAGCAAGCAACATGAGCATTAGTATGTTTACATGGGTTCCCCATGGCCCCACATCCCATAGGGAGAAGATGGACCCACAAGAATTCTACACAGGCAGTGGGTATGGATCACACCTAACGAACACTGAGTGTGGGAAACCCATTATTTAATAACAAGCAATAAGTAAGCTGCCCTTTGTCCCAGGGGAAAACATTAACTTATCCCTCAAAGTCACTTACTGAAAACACCCCGAGAAAAGGCCATGGTAAAGAGCAGTCAGGGCCTCACACGGTCTTGGCATAGTCAGCTTGTCTCTATTCACACTTATCAGGGCATGGGTTTATAATATGTACATCTATAGGAGTACACCAGACTGTCAGATGGGCAAGTGCAAATTACTTTCGCAGTGTGCAAGCCCCAAGGAGTGCTATTTTTAATCTGCCCATCTGTAGTCTTCCAAGTGGCAGACCAGACAGGTAGGCCACTGGCAACAGCACAAGAGTCAGTATAAATGTATTATATTTCATCAAGGGGTCAGATTTTGTTCAGGGAGAGGATGACGGCCCCTTGGTTTTACAAGGCTTACGCCTGGTGGAATGGTAGCAGAGGCAGTCCAAAGATCCCACCAGCTGTTAACTTAGTTAAACATACCAGCAGCCTGGCCCAGGCATTTAGGGAAACCACTGTGAACTGAGGGCCCTTTTGAGCCAGTGATCTTACTTTAGGTAGTGAAATGGGTTCACTCCCAAAAGAGTAGCTGCCACTTTTTCACATATACCTGGTATCATGCTAGGGCCAAGAAGCTGTGCTTTTGAATACATAATTTCCATTTGAGCAGGGAGGCTTGTTGGGTCCCTTCCACCTTGCCAGACACTGACTCCTAGTTGAACTACATGAAAATGTAAATGTCATATGGTAGAGTCACAAGGCCTCCACGGGTCAGGCGTTCAGTTTCAACAAGAGTTTAGCAGCAGCTTAAGAACTGCTCATTTTAAAAAGGGGTGTGTACTAAGTGGCTGAGTCAGGCAGGTGGCACTATTGTACTTGGAAACAGTCTCTCTGGGTAGTCCAGCAGCTATGAAGTCTATACAAAGTTGTGATTGTCTTTTCTCCTCCTGGGATTGATACTTTGTTGTTTCTGCTGGACCACCTGGGAGTGTCTATGTGTGGTAGTCTCTGAATGAGAGTTTCCCTCTGGGCTTCACAAACATTAACAGCATTCACAGTGTAAGCACGTAAAATACCAATACCAGTTATACAATCAGAGCCAAAATAATAATCCATTAAATCAGACAAATTTGAGTGCCTTTTCCTTAGGAGCACAGATCAAGGAACATGTATTGGACTACAACACAATCAGGAGACTGCTATCACCCACCAAGAGCACTGGGAGAAAGAGGAGGGCAGTGGGAAGAAATGTTAAGTGTTGACCCTTTTTCTTCTTGACCCATGGGCCCTCAGGAACTTCCTCTTCCAGAAGCTATGTGTCAGTCAACATCCCACCCATGACAGTCTCCAAAACTATCAAGAACTATAAAAATCTAAGGTATGATTTTACCTGACTTACAAACTAATAAGTTAGCCTTTTATTCTTGTATGGGTTCTGATAGAAGACTTAAAACTCCTGGGTCAAAGACAAACGACTTTATTGCTCATGACATAGAGCAAGCAGTATAAGCATTATTATGCTTGCCCCCAAAGTCCCACAGTGGGTGACAGAATATGGACTTAGATGGATCCTATAGAGTTGGCATATGTTTGCATTAAGGAACACTGGGCTTGGGGAAGCACTGTTTTATAGTAAGCAATAAAACATGCTTGATCCCTGCCCCCAATCCCAAAGGCAAACATTACCTCATTCCTCAAGGGTGCTTACTGCAAACACAACCCTGAGAAATGGCCCAGGTAAAGAGTGGTCAGGACCTGGCATTTTTTGCTGGTCAGACCAAGAAAGAACATGCAAGGACTCACAGGGCCCGTGGCAGACTGACTTTCCTAATAGTTTGATGTGAATTTCTTTTGTAATCTTCAAGGTACATTAGTTTCTATAATTATAAAATCTGACATCAGAAATCAATGACAATAAATTTTAAACATTACAAAATTTCCTTTAAAAGATGCACAAGGAAAGGAAAAAATATACACTAGTGTTAACAGTTTTATAGTGAGTCTAATAATGCCATAAAGGAATAGGTAATTCCTATATTAACTCATCCAGAATAAGAATAACATGGCTGCCTAATTCGCTATATGAAAGTACAATGACTGATAAAAATTAAAGATGTCAAATAATTTCAATACATGTACAGCTATTCATTTATTAAAACAAAAACATGGAAACAAAATGAAAGCAATCTAATTCAAAAGCAAATTAAGGTAATCTCACACCATTAATAACCAGTAGTTTCCCTCAGAACTGAAAAGAAGGTATAATATTTCAAAGTATTTTGTAATGTATTAGTATGTTCAATGAGAAAAACCTTGTATCCATCTCAATAGATGAAAAAATTGATAAAATAAAGCAATTATTTCTGCCTTTAAGTTTTAAAAGCAGGTATGAACAGAGAAACATACCATGTTATCTGATAAGAGATTAAATACAATACAGATGTAAATTTTTCTTAAATTAACCAGTACTTTTAACATAATTCTAACAAGGCTTCTGGGGAACGGGAGCTTGGGTAGGAAAAGGATTCCAATGTTAATTTAAAAGCATCAACAAACACAAGGAGCTAAGGCATTCTGGAGGAAAAAGAGCCACAATGAAGAAGAAATCCTCCTGTCAGAAACTGGATAATAAAGCAATAAATATTAAAACAGTATGGCACTAATATAATAAATACACAATGGAGCAGAACAAAGAGCTATGAAATAGACCATAATATAAATATAATGAATACAATTGAGTAGCTACCTGAGGAAAAAAATCTGACTGGATTCTACCTTTCGATGAAAATAAATTACAGATAGATTAAAAGTTTAACGTAAAATAAAAGGAAAAACTTTAAGAAAGCTACAGAAAGAATTAGTAAAAACTCCCCATCAGGTTCAGGAAAAACTGTTAGTATAAAAACAATATAAAAGTTACATTCACAGGAAAATTTGGCTACATAAAAATAGAAGCCTTTTGTATATTAAAATCAATACAAGTATAAGAAAACGTTAGAAATGGTTTGTTAAGTCAGAAATATTAATATGCATAAATATATATTACTGTTTAATAGAAAGAGCTCTTTCAAAATTAATGAAACTACTTTATTACTTTTTAAAGTATAATCAGGCAATAAAAATATACTGGTAGCATTACTCTAAAAAATCACTAATAAATTAATAATTTACTTCTGATTTGCCATTTTTTAATTAAATACTTTCAAAAAAGCAAAAAAAAAAAAAGTTTTGTATATAGGAAGCAACCTCATCTATTGTTTTGATTACTTTGTTATTCCCCAGGTATATATTCAGTTTATATTTAAAGAGATATAAACCAAATACATTCATAGTTTTGCATGTTTATTTCAAAAAACAAGTTATGCTTATATGAAACATTTCATATATTTTATGTTATTTTGGCACAATTTATATGCTAAAATCAAAAGCTAATCAAGACAAAACATTCTCAGATATATTAAGGTTTTCAATACAAAACATTCTTGAATATACGATGTCTTAGAATATTAAATTTTTTTATTATAAGAAGTTTCTGCTATTGAACTGTCCTCTTTATAACCACTTCTTTCATTATAGGCTATCATTAATTTACCTTGAAGCAGCTTTCTTCAGCAGCTTTTTAATCTCATTAATTTTACAGGTGTGCTTCTTATGGATAACCACAAATGCATTACAACCATCTGGTGGTGGCTCATCAGCTGCAATCTAAGATTTCAAAGATTATATTTAGCTACAGTAGTTGATAATTACAATACGATTTTAAAACCCTCACACATTACTTTGATTAAAATAACTCATCAACTACTATTAAGTTATTGCTCCAATTACAGTGAAAAACATCTATACGTATGCAGAATCTAAGAAATATTTTAATAAAATCAACTTTATCCTAGGAAAGACATGCTTCAAAGTTATTGAAAAAATTCTATTAAAATTTTATGATACTTCATTTCAATGATTTGTCCCCATAATTTCCTTATCCCAAATAACTATAAAAATTACAGAATATATTCAACATTATAATAAATGACAACAATAATAATATAATCAATGATAGGCTATGGAACCAACTATAAACTTGTAGATCATTTTGAACTAAAGATGTTCATATTACAGAGCTCTATGTACATTGCTAGCATGCCTCTTTGTCCAATACAGTTTGGATATTTTTACACACCTGCTGAAACATCTGAATAGCTGGGGAGTATGCCCTTATAGAGAAAGCAAACTTTAAGAGGTTGATGTGTAAATTGTCTAGAAACTGTCCAGCTTTCTTCAGGATTAAGTTGTAATAAGAATAATCTGATTCTATAAAAAGAAGTCAAAAGAAAATAATGTTAGTATTTTATACACTACACATTGGCACATCTTCCACTGTAAAGCTAACTTAATGTCATATAATCATATCTGAAGTTTGGTTATGGATAATGCTAGAGAAAAATGGAAAAACCAAGATCTCAGTTCTACAATCAACTTCATTTTGGATCTTCCAGTAATGTCCAAGTAATCAACATGAGACCAGGTGAAAATAATCTTGTCATTAAAATCTATTTGGAAACACCAGCATTTCAGACCAACTTACTCCAAAGTTGTGGGGTTATATTACGAGGATAAGATATAAGTCCTACCTACAAGGTAGAAATTAAGAACAGCAGAAAAGTTACAGAATATGATCGTTAATGAATTTTAAAGTCCCTGTATGGATAAATTCTACTGAGATTTAGTGTCGATAGCCAAGTATAATTAGCGTATCCAGAATACTTTTAGGAGACAAAATTTGAACCAGGTCTTCAAAAGTAAATGTCATCTTGTCTGGAACTTGAACAAACTAACCTGAGCTGCAAGTTGCCTACTATAAACCCTATTCAAAGATCTCAAACACACAAAGGAGAAGGAGGGATCCTAGAATTTAATTTAAAATTCTCCAACACCCCTGGGGAGACAGAGATCACTTGAATGGGAGAAGGCAGAAAAGTGCAGCCTAGAGCTGAAAAAGACCTGGTGGCACTAACGGGGATAAGCAGGGGTGGGAAGAACTTTCTATCTGTGCCCCTTTCCTTTCTCTACTCTTCTCCGGGTATAATCACTGACTGCATTGTGTCAGAAAACTGTAATGCATTCCAGGGCCAGCCAGACATGGTAAGGTACTAATAGGGCAGCTCTGGAGTCCATTCGGTACAAGCATCCACAGAGGCTGGCCTCTAGACATTCTCCGATAATGTATTCTCCTCTACGTCCTGGCACTGGGTTATCAAGTGACAGACATTTCTCACACAAAAGAACAAAGTTGGGGTAGATGAAGAGCAGTTCCCTGTGGATATCTGATGTGAAAGGGATAACAAGAAGAATGTGGTTAAACCAGATTGCAACACCAGATACTCTCTTTCCGAGAGGAGGAAAAGGATGTTCTGACCGGAAGGAGACATTTTGGGGTTGGTTGGGAGACTGGGTTATTCGCTGATTGTGACAATGTTTACTATTTGCTCCAAAAGTGCTGGGCCCTTGACCCTCAGTTCCTCTCTTTACCACAACCCATTCAGGGTACAGGTGTTACTTGGCCCTCTGGGAACTGAGGCTCAGGCAACCAGTGCAAATATGTGGACACTGTGGTTATTGCTTTTGTTATATGTAATAAAGCCTTCTGTCTCTGAATCAGGGGTCTCAGGTCTTCTGTCAGCATCCATGAAACTAATCTGTTATCTTTGCAAATAGGGTAACATCTCAGACCCTTCACAGTACTTGACAGATCTGACAACAAAATGGAATGCTGACAAGATACGTGGATTTCTAGAGAATAAAAGGCCCAGTCCTATGGTCCAATTAATAGCATTTGAGGAGAGTGCTTGAGAAGTAACAATGGATATTCTGACAAAACTGTACAGTCAATCAGGCAATGAGTCATATTAATTTTGCTGCCTATTAATGAAGAGAAGAAGGAGAAAGGTTATAGGCCAAGGGAATTAAGTTCAAAAATATCTCCCAAACAATGTCTTAGTGGCATCTTATGACTAAATTCCTCCTATAGTCCATCTTGCCAATATTAGAACCTTTCAAAGATGACAATAAAAAGTCTCAGAGTTTAGTTCGATAGGTCCTGGCTGATATAAAGAAGCTATGAATCACTCAGGAGATTTCCTCTGGTCAGTTATAAAGTCTTTCAGCTCTGATCCAAGAGTCTTATGTTGTCCATCTGATTCCTGAAACTGTGGCAAGCTAAGTTTTCAGCTTGCAAACAGGGTAAAAATTCCAGCCCCTTCACAGCTCTTGACAAAAAGCTCAGAAATGAGATGACCAAAAAAAGAGGGAGATATGAGAAGTTTTCTGAAAGAATACAAATAAGAACTAGAAAGAAAATAATACTAGAAAACACAGACTAAATTAGAAGGAGCACAAGAGTAAACAGACACCATGGAAAACAGAGTAGGAGAAAGAATACACAGAGGAAAAGTGATAAAAGTGAAACAAATAAAAAGGAGAGAAGGGAAAAATGACTTGAGAGTCAATGACAAACACAGAAGTCAGGCAAAGTAGATTAATAGGTGTTTACTTGTAGACTCTAAGGCAGAAAAATCAAGTGAATGGAACAGAATAATTAAAGAAAACTATAATTCAAGAAAACCTTCCAGAATTAAAAAGAGTAATGAACTTACATACCTAAAACAAAAAAGGACACAGAATGATCAGCATTGCAACATTCTCTAGTTTAAATAAAAAACAAAAATAAAAAAAACCTCTGGGCCTCTAAAGTTAAAAATCAGAAGTTTAGAATTCACACATGAACAATTAAGTACGTGAAGAACTCGAGGGCTATTTCTCCAAGAGTTATTCATGAGGCATCAACCGGAGAGCAAACTTTATATAACCAAGAAATAACTGGAGAAATTGCAGCATAACATCTGATTGTGAGCTCTATACCATCTGTAGATCAATTCACAAAAAAAGTCATTTAAAAGTATTTGTATAATTGTTTAATTTTGGTGCCTCTTATTAAGCTTTAAACCATGAAGGAAAGGATCTTTTCTATCATAGTTTTTCAACTGTACATTTCTACACCTGGCACACAAAATAGGCATTCAATAAATTTCTTTAATATTTAATAAATATTATAAATAAGTTTCTTCATCCTAAACAGTATTTTCCTAATCCAGCAACGTTAAACAGTTGGCATATGAGAATAAGCATTGGCTCTTTCACTCTTTTTTTTTTTTTTTTTTTTTTTTTTGAGACGGAGTCTCGCTCTTGCCGGGGCTGGAGTGCAGTGGCCGGATCTCAGCTCACCGCAAGCTCCGCCTCCCGGGTTCCCGCCATTCTCCTGCCTCAGGCTCCGGAGTAGCTGGGACTACAGGCGCCCGCCACCTCGCCCGGCTAGATTTTTGTATTTTTTGGTAGAGACGGGGTTTCACCGTGTTAGCCAGGATGGTCTCGATCTCCTGTCCTCGTGATCCGCCCGTCTCGGCCTCCCAAAGTGCTGGGATTACAGGCTTGAGCCACCGCGCCCGGCCCACTCTTACTTCTTTAACAAACTATAGATGATTTCTCAGAACTTGGGAGAAACAGTGAGTTTTCCTCCAAGAATCAAAAAATAATGCAAATAAGATTCGCGTTCAACAGTAAAAACAAAATAGAAAATAAATGTTATTTTTAAAAATATTCTTAAAAATACATTATACTTACAAGGCCAGCAAGAAAATAAAAATTAATGTAGTAACATCTAAAATATGACTACATCAGTCAAAGGATTGGTCAACCATGAAAGCAGAGAAAAGTCAAAAGAAATGTGAGTAGTGCCTGACAACAGATACCAAATTTTGTCAAGGTCACCATCAAGGTTGCCCCTTATGTAGCAGTGAATGTAGGATTCAGGAGTTTATAGAAAGTAAACTTTTATAATTTAGATATAACGAGCAAGATCATCTCTATTATGAAATGGATGCATTGGGCTATGTTGCCTGATTTGTTAAATAACTAAATCCATGCTCACCAACTAAAAGTACCCCTTCAATATTCTCTGCCTTTATCTCTAACCTCAGTTTTTACTCAATTTTTGACTACTGGTACCTAATATTCAAAAATCATTCTTATTAAAAAAAAATAAACGGCAGCTTCCACAGCCAGATACTGACTCATTTTATTCCCTTCATAGTCAAAGGTCTTGAAAGATTTAACAACACGCAGCTCTACTGGAAGGGGATATTTTGGGGGTGATTGGAGACTGGGTTATTTGCTGACTGTGACAAGTTGACAAGAAGCTCAGAAATTAGATGACTAAATAACAAAGAGATATATAAAGCTCTACTCATATCTTAACTTACTGAAGTCTTGATTACTATAGCAGTGAAATGGTTCTCACCAAAGGCACTAATAATTTCTCTGTTGTTAAAAGTAGTAGGTGCAGTATTTGATAACATCAATCACTTACACTTAATATTCTCCTGGCTTTCATGATCTCATACTTTTACAGGATTTCAGCTACCACTACAGGTACTCTTCCTTAGTCTCTATTGTGTGCTGTTCTTCTTATCAGATTCCCTTAAACATTGCTGTTCTCAGGGTTCTGCCATTCGGCACTATTTTATTCTCATTCTGTACCTTCTCCCCGTAACTTAAATTACCATTTTTCATGTCGATCACTCTGAAATCCTACCCTTTATCCTCAAATTTTTTTATCTAGATCTCTACTCATATATCAGCTTATCGATACACTTCTATTTTGATATTTCACAAGCATTTCAAATGTGGCACATCCAAACTCCAATTACCTTCTTCCCCCAAATCTGGTTCTGGGGTAAAAGCAACTACGTTAGAAAGTCTTAACATTTTTTGAAAATTTCTTCCATTAATAAAATACAAAAGCAGCTTTATTTGTGTAAAAACCACTAAAATCTTCAAGGACTTTGAAAATGACATTGTTATATGCTGAGCAGCATGTGAAGAAGTAAAAATAAACAGGGATTTTGAAATCAGATAAATATTGGATGACATTTCTCACCTCACAAAACTACGTAGGTTAACTAATATGCCACTTGAATCTTGAAGCATCAATAAATACAGAAGTCTGGCAGAACCACATAAATTTTTCTAAACAGGCAATTCAATGCTTAAAAAGTCTTAATTTGCTGGCATATAATATAAAGTGATTGCATTAAATGGTATAAAACTAGTACTTGAATTCAAAAAGTTAAATGTTCAATATTTACAATTTTTTTAGGCGGGTGGATCACTAAGACTTCTTATTTAGTAAAGAGTATTTAGAAGGTCTCATGGAGATTCAACAACCTAAAGTATTATAAGTAACAGAGGATTATTAAATGTTTCCTCTAAGATGTCTTGAAAACAAATTCAGTAAAATCTGTTCATTAATATATTTCTCATTTGTACCATTCTTTTCCACACTTAACAAGGTTAGCAATAATATCACCACATGCATTAGACTCTGCCATTATAAATAAAGCCAACAGAATTATATTTTAAGTGTTAGTAATTTTTTTTTTTTTTTGAGTCAGAGTCTCACTCTGTTGCCCAGGCTGCAGTCCAGAGGTGTGATCTCGGCTCACTGCAGCCTCCAGGGTTCAAGTGAGTCTTGTGCCTCAGCCTCTCAAGTAGTTGGATTACAGGCCCGCACCACCACGCCCAGCTAATTTTTGTATTTTCAGTAGAGACGGGGTTTCACACTGTTGGCCAGGCTGATCTCGAACTCCTGGCCTCAAGTGATCTGCCCACCTCAGCCTTCCAAAGTGCTGGGATTATGGGTGTGAGCCACTGTGCCCCATCAGTAGTTCTTACTTTAATACAATTTAGGTTCAACCCTGAAAACACCTGAAATACCTCCTTCAATATACGCTTGATGTAGAGTTCAGGTACTCCTGAGCTTATATTCCAACTTCTTAATGATCTGCCACCAGATTGTCCAGGTACATCATTTCATTTAGGTATAAAATATGTTGATATAAGTAACTTAAAATGAATTTGAAATTTACAGGAGTAATTTTTAGGATTGCTTCTCCAATAAAAAATAGTACTGAATAAGGCCAAAAAGCATGTACTGAGAACAACATATATGGGACAGATATGTTGAGAATTTTAGGTGAGAGTTCCTCCACACATTCCATTCCGGTCTCTTCTACTTGTTTTGTGCTCCCTACTACCTGACTAAATCTCATCATTCAAACTCAGCTCCAGCATTCACCACCGAAAATGCTGTCTTGCTCTCTCTGGAACACTGACTAGGTTCCTCTTTTATGTGTTTTCATGTTATGCACACCCCAATAAAAGCTCTTATCACCTAATAGTGTACATCACTGTTTTGCTGTCTCCTTCACTATATCATGAAGTCCTGAGGATATAGATCACATTTATTCATCTTTATATTCCCATCATCTAAACTACCGCCAACATTTCTTATATATAAATAATTTTTTCAGGGAAAAATTTTGCAAGGAAAAATTATTTGCTTTTGGAAATATTTCAGTTTAAAATGTTATTAAAAGCATGTCTGATCTCTTTATTTTTAAAATCTACTTTGTGAAATCACAAAATCACTGAACTTCAAGGCTGCCTGAGCCAAACGGGCTTCAGTAAATGAGCATTTAAAACATCTGAAACTATAGTTTATCTTACATTTACACTCAGGAACAAAATAATAAACTATTTTAATCACCAACAGTAAGAAGATCTCTCTACATCTAAATGGCTAAAGATTTTACTCTTAAGGGATTCCAAATTCATGTCATCTATTCTAGTCCCTGCAGAGATAGGAAAATAATAAAATTTTCTTATAATAACTAGGGGTTAGTTAGTTATAATAACTAACCCCTTAGCCTCTGCTGTTAAAATCTCATTTCAGTATCTTTAATCTACTGACCTACCCTAAGAAACACAATAAACACTTGTTAATTCTGAGGAAGATATATGTATATATAGGCATAAATTCTCGTATATATATAAAAAAAAGAAATTACTATTTTACAGATAGTGAAATGAGAGCGTATTAGTTACCTGACTTTTTGAGGGTAAGTATTAACAGTTTCTTTAATGGGTTAAGAGTCAAAGTATTCTGCCAATCAGAACACAATATACATGTCAGTATACATTTGTCCAAACCCATAGAATGTATCACAAGAGTGAACCCTAATGCAAACTATGGACCTTGGGTAACAAGGATCTGTCAAGATAGGTTCATCAACAGATATACCTGTACCACAGTAGTGAGGGATGTTGGTAACAAGGGAGGCTATTTATGTGTAGGGGAAGGGGGCATATGGGAAATCTCTGTACTTTCTGTCCAATTTTACTATGAACTTATAACCATTCTAAAAACAAATTAAGTCTACTTTTAAAAAAGAAAAAATGTGCTATTACTAGACGCAAAATTATTATTTCAAACAATTCTAGGTAAAAAGAAAACTGTATCTTAACAATTTTTTGCGGGGGGAGACTAGGTCTCTCTCCGTCACTCAGATTGGAGTGCAGTGGTACGAACACAGCTCAAACTCCTGGGCTCAAGTGTTCCTCCACCTCAGCCTCGAAAAATGATGGGATTACAGGTGTGAGCCACCACACCTGGCCAATTTATTTTATTTTTTTATTTTTCTTTTTTAGAAACAGGGTCTTGCTATACTGCCCAGGCTAGTCTCTGACTCCTGGGCTCAAGCAATTCGCTGGCCTTGGGCCTTCGAAGTAGCTGCTACTACAGATGCACACCACCATGCCCAGCTAACAATTCTGATTTATTCTTGATGAGAATGCAATACCCAAACATGACTAATTATAAGAAGTATCTTATAATAAATTATTAAAACCTTATTTTTGGAAACGGATGCTTAGAATGGTATCTATTAAAACATATTTTCAAATTTAATGTTAGATTTACTAACCCAGTGAAGTATTCACACTTAAGCATTACCATTAAAAAATAATAAACATTACAATATGTGTACATAAATACAAATCTTACAAGTTAAATTTTACACATCACCTACCTGTTTGCTTATAAATTGCTAATTCTTGCACAGTTTCCAAAAACTGCCAAAATTTTTCATTACTTTCTTCTGCCATAAATTCACTATTAAAAAATAGAAGTAATCAGTTAGTAGATGGAATTTAAAATGGTTTAGATACTATAAACTATGCTCAAGAACCAAATTATATCTATGGCAAAAACAAAAACCTCTAAAAATTAATGTCAAATTTCTAATTTCCATTTACTATAACACTGGAAAAAATATATACTGGTAATTCTTACCTGAGATATCATTCTCAACTATAAACATATACTCATGTCAGGAAAAGGCTTCAGGAGAAATTACTTCTGGCTTTTCCTTGTTCTTAGCAACAACTAAAACACTGACAGTTATTCTATCTTGCCATATTAAATGCCACTGAGAAATACAAGAATGATAATTAAGAGAGAACATTATATAAAGGTAAAAAGTAGGAAAAAAAAAGACCACCTGTGTTACATAAACAAAAATTGGTTCTATAAATATTTTACAGAAGTTATATTATCTATTGCCTTTACTTAATTCTGTAGAAAATCTTTTTTATTTAATTTTAAAGATAGGAAATCAGTGTATTGCACAATGTCTTTGGCCATAGAGCCCAACGAAATTTCCATGGTATATAAGAAAAAATGGCCAAAGCCATTTAAAGCCTTTTAGAAATAATGAAATAAACGAAAGATTCAGTTTCTGCACAGATCAAAACACTAGAGAGCTAAAACAAATAGGGTGAACTATTTAAGCTAGAAACAAAACAGCCACCAAACAGATGGTGCTATTTATCTGTTATTGCCCACCTTATCTTCCTCTCTAGCCTTAGTAAACTTAAACTAATGCTTAAAATAAATGGAAAGTATTAAGGACATCCACAACGCATACAGATTATCTAATTCTTATGAGTCTGACATGGCCACTAAAAAGGAAGTGAGAAAGACTGATTAATTCATCAACATAAAAACAACAAGCATAGGAATTTAGAGTAATAAGTAACTTCTAGGAATTTAGAGTAATAAGTAACTTCAAATCAACTCTTGCTATTAATGGCACCAAATCAATGACTTGAAAAAGAAACAAAAGGAAAGCTAAAAGCAGAGGAAACAACGGAAAACACTAAATATGACAATGAACTGAAAAAGACAGAGATGGTACAATACCTTAAGTAGGGAGAAAGGCTTAACTGATTTGACCAGACAGTTGCAGACATGCTCATATACTGTGCAACCACAGGTAAAAGACTAGTTTCAACTACCAGAATCTGTACATCTACCTAAGTCTGATCCTTCAAAGTGATCGCCTTAAGAAAGTGTTTCAGCTAACAAGGGAAGTGAAGTACCTCTTCAAGGAGGACTACAAACCGCTGCTCAAGGAAATCAGAAACGACACAAATGGAAAACATTCCATGCTCATGGATAGAAGAATCGATTCTGTGAAAATAGCCATACTGCCCAAAGTAATTTACAGATTCAATGCTACTCCCATTAAACTGATGGCAGCAGTGACCCATCTAGAGTGGCTGCTGCAAAAACGCCAGCTGCAACAAGGGAGACATGGCCAGGGTTGTGTATTCCATGGAGCTGGTGGGAGCAGGGAACAGGCAGAAGTCCCATCCCCTTCTGAGTTGGCAGGGTGGAGGGCCCGCAATTCCCAGGCACAGCTGTCCGGACCTGGACATCCCTGTGCTCTTAGGGACTGGAGGCAGGTAGGAGCCCACGCCTCCTACTGAGTTGGCTGAGTAGGAGCCCTGCACTCCCTGGGTGCAGCTGCAACCACCCACCTGCAGCTGTGGACCCAGGCATCCCTGCACTCTCAGGGGTCTGCAAAGCCCCCTGTACACCACAGGCTCAAAAGTGCCTGCTCCTGCTGCCTGGCCTCCCCCTGCTCCCGACCCCTGCTCCAATTGTGGAGCGAAGTTGCGCCTGAGCCCAGAAGCTGTCACAACCCAGCTGGGTGTGCATGTGTTTGGGGGTAGTGCTGACATGCCAGCCCCCTACCACCTCAGCCCCCTCCAGACTTTGGGCACCAATGGGCATGGGAGGGAGGCTGAGAGGGGTCTGGGGGCAGCTTGGCACAGGCCTGAAAGTGCACCATGATGGAAACAGCCTGGGTGCCATGGACACAATAGATGGCAGGTTAATGGTGGCAAGGAGCAGATGGGCCGGGATGGGTGCCCAGTGAAGCCTCACCTTCAAGCTAAGGACAACCTGAAGCCTGGGGGCTGGACTACCTCTTCAACAGACTGGAGTGAGAATTTATGATGTTTTATTCCGGGCCTACCCAGGGCCTCCCAAGGACCACTCAGCACACATTTCCTCCCTTCTGAAGCCCATAAAAACCCCAGACTCAGCCAAACTCAGGCAGATGATGGGATGACCTGCCTGTGGATAGGAGCTACCCATTCCAGGTGTCCTCTCCCAGACATCGGGATGACCTGACTGCAGGTAGAAGCTAGCCACTCCATTTCTCCTCTCTGCTGAGGGCTGCAGACTCAACAGAATGACCTGCCTGTGAAAACGAGCTACCCACTCCAGGTCTCCTCTCTAGTGACAGCTGCACTCATCAGGATGACCTGAGAGCAGAAAGGAGTTACCAACTTCAGTTCTCCTGAGAGCTGTACTGTCTCTCAATAAAGCACCTCTTTGCCTTGCTCACCTTCCAGTTGTCTATGTACCTCATTCTTCCTGAACATGCAACAAGAGCTCAGAACCCACCAAATGGCAGGACTGAAAGAGCTGTAACACAAACAGGGCTGACACACAAACAGGGCTGAAACACAAACAGGGCTGAAACACAAACAGGGCTGAAACACGCACCCCACTCACTACATTGCAGGCAACGAAAAGGAGAGAAGAGCTGCAGCCCTTTGGAGAGCCCAGACCTACAGGCTCCCTGAGCCAGAGCTGTGACACCCTCTTTGGGGCTGTGTGGTTCCTGGTATCTCCAAGCTTCCAGGTGCCATTGCATTCTACAGTGCCTGCAGTGGAAGCCACCTGCAGGATGTCTGGTCGAGCCACGGTCTTGTACAAAGCTGGCGCCTGTTCGAGTACCCGGAGCTGCCCACCCCACTGCAGCCAGCATTCCTGGCTGTGTGCAATGGCAGGACCTGTGCTTGCTCACACACTCACCGCCACCCTGCATCTGGCTCGCCCTTGGCAGGCTTGGGATCCAGGCCAGTAGCACAAGCTGAGCATAGCCTGCCGGGTCGAGTGGACAAAGCGAGCACAACGGGCCTGAGCAAAACTCAGGCAAAGGTGTTACCAGCCATAGAGGTTTCCAGCTGGCAAAGCGAAAACCCTTATCACAGGATCCTTATCCTGTAACAAAACTACCATTGACAATCTTCACAGAATTAGAAAAAATGAGAAAGAACCCAAATAGCCAAGACAACTCTAAGCAAAAAGAACAAAGCTGGAGGCATCATGCTACCCAACTTCAACCTATATTACAAGGTTACAGTAACCAACACAGAATGGTACTGGTACAAGGACATATACATGGATCAATGGAACAGAATAGAGAACTCAGAAATAAGACTGCACACCTACAAGCCTCTGATCTTTGACAAACCTGACAAAAACAAGCAACAAAAGGATTCCCTATTTAATAAATGGTTCTGGGAGAACTTGCTAGCCATATGCAGAAAACTGAAACTGGACCCCTTCCTTATACCTTATACAAAATTAACTCAAGATGAATTAGACTTAAACGTAAAATCTAAAATTATAAAAACCTATAAGAAAATCTAAGCAATACAATTCAGGACATAGACATGAGCAACGATTTCATGATGAAAATGCCAAGAGCAACTGCAACAAAAGCCAAAACTGACAAATGGGATCTATTTAAGCTAAAGACTTTCTGCACAACAAAAACTATCATCAGAGTGAACAGACAACCTACAGAATGGGAGAAAATTTCTGCAATATATCCATCTGACAAAAGTCTAATATGCAAAATCCACAATATGCAAAACAAATTGACAAGAAAAAACAAACGACCCCATTAAAAAGTAGGCAAAGGACATGAATAGACATTTATCAAAATAAAACATTCATGTGCCAACAAACATGAAAAAAAGCTCCACATCACTGATCATTAGAGAAATGCAAATCAAAACCACAATGAGATACCATCTCACACCAGTCAGAATGGTGATTATTAAGAAGTCAAGAAACAACAGATGCTGGCAAGGTTGTGGAGAAAAAGAAATGCTTTACACTGTTGTTGGGAATGTAAATTAGTTCAACCACTGTAAAAGACAGTGTTGTGATTCCTCAAAGATCTAGAGGCAGAAATACCATTTGACCCAGCAATCCCATTACTGGGTATACACCCAAAGGAATATAAATCATATTATGAATATACATGCACACATATGTTCACTGCAGTACTATTCACAATAGCAAAGACATAGAATCAACCTATATCCCCATCAATGATAAACTGAAGAAAATGTGGTATATATACACTATGGAATACTATGCAGCCATAAAATGAACGACATCATGTCCTTTGCAGGAACATGGATGGAGCTAGAAGTCATTATCCTCAGCAAACTAATGCAGAAACAGAAAACCAAACACCGCATGTTCTCACTTACAAGAGGGAGCTGAATGATGAGAACACATGGACACATAAGGGGTAAAAACACACACTGGGGCCTGTTGGAAAGGTGCAAGGGGACGGAGAGCATCAGGAAGAAAGCTAATGGATGCTGGGCTTCATACCCAGGTGATAGTTTGATGTGTGCAGCAAACCACCATGACACACATTTATCTATGTAACAAACCTGCACATCCTGCACAAGTACCCTGGAACTTAAAAGTTTAAGAAAAAAAAAAGTATTCACTTAAACTTATCCCTTCAATATACCACTGCTCTAAGCACTTTTGGAACTCTTCTGGAATCTCAGAGGCCATTTTCTGGTAACTCATTATTAATCACTGAGGAGGAAACATCCTTGAGACCATCTAAACCAGTTCTGTACCTGGTAAAAGGTAAGATATTACCTTTGAACAACATTTTTGTTTGTTTGTTTAGGACAGCATCTCCCTTTGTCACACAGGCTGGAGTGCAGTGTTGAATAACGAACTATACAAAATAAATTTTGTCCAACAGCCTTCTTTCGTTTTGTCTTGTCTGTCTCTTTTGGTCCAAGCTGGCAGTGTTTCTAATACATTCCCAAAAACTTTGTAAGACTATAGACTATTGTATATCTCACCAAGAGCCACATCATTACCCAAAGATCCTCCCCAGATCCTTCCTGGATATCCCCATCTTCTTTATACCAAGCTTCTGCTGAGACGGTTGAGGGGACCCATGAATCACATGCTTAACCTATTCAGCAAAAGGTCATCCTGCCAGGTTCCTGTCTTTCCAGAGCACCCATTCCTAACACTGAGTTTCCTAGTTGTAGCACACTTTACCATCTGGATAGGCTGAGAACCTCCTAAATCAAGTGTTGGTTCCTTTTTCCTTACCTGTTCCTTTTTAAACTTATCTCTCTCTCATTTTAATATAAGCAACAAGGAGAAACCAAGCAGCACTTCTAACACTTTGCTTGGAAATCTTCTCAGCTCATATCCAAGTTCACCACTTTCAAGATGTTTTCCACAAACTGTAGAAACCAAGTCAGCCAGTATCCTATCACTACATAACAAGGGTTACCTTTACTTCTAGATTCCAATATAGTGTCTCTCATTTCCTTCTGGGCCGTGGCCAGAACAGACTTCAATGTTCATATTTCTACTGGAATTCTCTTCAGGATGATGTAAGTATTCTCTATGATGACAGAAGTTTTTTCAACTATGCCCTTTAATCTCTTCTAAGCCCTCAGCAGAATCACCCTTAATGTCCAGATTTCTGCAGTCTCCTCAAGGCAGTGTAGGCTTTTAATACCAAACTTCTCAAAATTATTCTAGCCTCTGCCCAACTCCACAGCTACTTCTACATTTTGGAGTATTTGTTACAGCAGCACCCAACTTTTTGGTCCAAAATCTGTATTAGTTTCCTAGATCTGTTTAATAAATTATGAAAAATTTGGTGACTTAAAACAGAAACTTATTCTCTCACAATTCTGGAGGCCAGAAGTCCAAAATCAAGGTGTTGTTAGGGCTCCCTCGGAAGGCTCTAAGGGAAAACTCTTCCATCCTGGTGGCTTCAGCTGTCCCTTGGCTTGAGGCTGCCTAACTCCAATCTCTAACTTCACATGGTCTTCTCCTTTTCGCCTGTGTCTTCTCTTCTTCTGTCTCTTAAAACGACACTGGATTTGGGGCCCATCTAGACAATCCAAGATGATCTCATCTCAAGATCCTTACTTACATTAATAAAGACATTCTTCCAAATGAGGTAACATTCACAGGTTCTGGGAGTTAGGATGTGGACATACCTTTTGGGGGGCCAGCATTCAACCTACTACAGATTCCCCTTGACTTAGATGGGGTTACCTCCCAATAAACTCATACAAAGTTGCAAATACTATAAGTAAAAAATGCATTTAATACCCTGGTAAACCCATAGTTAAGTAAAAAAATCCTAAATTGAACCATGATAAGTTGGGGACCATTTGTACAAGTGATGAGGTTTGTAAATCAGACTGGGGTCAGACTGTGAAGGACCTTAAGGAGCATCACACAGCAGTTCCAACTCTAAGACTCTTAAGGCAAATGTAAAGCCAGACACTGTTAACAAGCAGTCTAAGACTGGAGGAAGTTAGACTGATTTGGAGCTAGGTGTGAGACCAGATCTAGGCAAACAAACACTGGAGAAAGGATAAAGGAAGGGGATCAAAACTAAGCTAGAATCAGGTATTCAATAAAAAGCATTTTAGCCTCCCACTCAAATGGACAGAACAGCGTGTGGAGTCTTGCATTCTGAACTTTTGCTCCAGAACTACTGCAGGAATAAATCAGAAAAGCCAAGAGAACCCACAGACCCTCTGAAGGAAGTGGATTGCTCCTGTGGGACCTGGGAGATACTCCAAACACTCTGAGTACCCAAACTGTGAGAGTGGGAAAGGGGGACTGTCTGCCCCCAAATACACACCCTCACTGGGGAACCTGAAGGTGTATACCACTGGAGAAAATTCTGATCTTACCTGAAGCTGAGTCAATTTAGAGAGCCAAGCAAAATACAGGAGTAGAAGCAGCAGTGGGAAAAGCCCAGTGGACTCTCTGGGTCCCCTAGGAAGCTATTTCTGCCTTGCCTCACAGGGCTCCTTGGGTAGGGCTGCCAGAGGCACTGGGAAGAGGCCACAGGGAGAAGGAAACCTCCAGCTGAACCTTGTAACAATTCCAACTGAACAAGAATCTCCTGGCCAGAACTTGGGGGTGGGCATGAATCTGGAGTGCCAGTTCCATAGGTGGGGAAGCATGACAGCCCTATTTGCATTTGCAGCTGGGAGGCTGGTAGCCTGGGGCAAATTCTCAGCCCCACGACCTGGAAACAGACTCAGTGCTGTTGGGTGGGGCACGGAGTGAGTGAGACTGGCCTTCTGGGTTACATGGGAGCTGGGTGAGGCCTGTGACTATAGGCTTTCCCCCACTTCCCTGACAACCTGCATGACAAAGCAGAGGCAGCTATAATCCTCCTAGGAATATAACTCCATTGACCTGGGAACTGCACCACCATCCCCCACAGAGTTGCAACAAGACCCACCCAAAGAGAGTCTGAGCCCAGACATGCCCTAGCCATGACCCCATCAGATAGTGCTTCCCTACTCACCATGATAGCTGAAGACAAAGGGCATATACTCTTAGGAGTTCTAGGGCCCGCCCACTGCCTGATCCACCCCATACTACCACAGCTGATGCTCTCTTGAAAGGGCCACCTCCCTGCAGAAGGCCAATCAGCACAAAAATAGTGCATTAAACAACAAAAAGTGAGGACCCTCAGAGAGTCCATTGCACCCCCCTGCCACCTTCAGCAAAGCAGGTGCTGGTATCCACAGCAAAGAGACCCACAGACAGTTCACAGGACTCCGGGGAGACAATTCCCAGTACCAGCCCGGAGCCTGTTAGACCTACTGGGTAGACAGATCCAGAAGAGAGATAACAATCTCCACAGCTCGGCTCTCAAGAAGCCACATCTGTAGGAAAAGAAGCAGAGTACTACATCAAGGAAACACCCCATGGGACAAAAGAATCTGAACAACAGCCTTGAGCCCTAGACCTTCCCTCTGACAGAGACTACCCAAATGAGAAAGAACCAGAAAACCAACTCTAGTACTAGGACAAAACAAGGTTCTTTAACACCCCCCAAAAAATCCCACTCACCAGCAATAGAACCAAACCAAGGTGAAATGCCTAATTTACCTGAAAAGAATTCAGATGGACAGTTATTAAGCTAATCAAGGAGGCACCAGAGAAAGGCAAAGCCCAATTTAAGGAAATCAAAAAAAACAAGAAATGAGGGGAGTAATTTTCAGTGAAATAGACAGCATAAATAAAAACAATCAAAACTTCAGGAAACAATGGATGCACTTATAGAAA
Organism: Piliocolobus tephrosceles; assembly: GCF_002776525.5. Taxonomy (NCBI): domain Eukaryota; kingdom Metazoa; phylum Chordata; class Mammalia; order Primates; family Cercopithecidae; genus Piliocolobus; species Piliocolobus tephrosceles. The sequence goes on along the minus strand of NC_045455.1, from coordinate 17,548,516 downwards.
TGAAAATGCTCCAGAGAGTTTCAGCAATAGAATTGAATAAGCAGGAGAAAGAACTTCAGAGCTCAAGGACAAGATTTTTGAATTAACCCAATGCAACAAAGAAAAAAGAATAAGAAAATATGAACAAAGCCTCCAAGAAGTCTGGGATTATGTTAAATGACCAAACCTAAGAATAATCAGTGTTCCTGAGGAAGAAGAGAAATCTAAAAGTTTAGAAAACATATTTGGGGAATAATTGAGGAAAACTTCCCCACCCTTTCTAGAGACCTAGACATCCAAATACAAGAAGCTCAAAGAACACCTGGGAAAATCAACACACAAAGATCATCACCTAAGCACACAGACATCAGGTTATCCAAAGTTAAGATGAAGGAAAGAATCTTAAGAGCTGTCAGGCAAAAACACCAGGTAACCTACAAAGGAAAACCTATCAGATTAACAGCAGATTTCTCAGCAGAAACCTACAAACTAGAAGGGATTGAGGCCCTACCTTCTGCCTCTTAAACAAAACAATTATCAGTCAAGGATTTTGTATCCAGCAAAAGTAATCTTCATAAATGAAGGAAAGATACAGTCTTTTCCAGACCAAAAAAATGCTGAAAGAATTTGCCACTACCAATCCAGCACCACAAGAACTGCTAAAAGGAGCTCTAAATCTTGAAACAAATCATGGAAATAAATCAAAACAGAACCTCTTTAAAACATAAATCTCACAGGACCTATAAAACAAAAATACAATTAAAAAAATAAGGTATACAGGCAACAAATAGCACAATGAATAGAATGGTACCTCACATCTCAATACTAACACTGAATGTAAAGGGCCTAGATGCTCCACTTAAAAGGTACAGAATTGCAAAATGGATAAGAATTCACCAACCAACCATCTGCTGTCTTCAAGAGACTCACTTATCACCTAAGGACTCACATAAACTTACAGTAAAGGGGTGGAAAAAGATATTCCATGCAAATGGACACCAAAAGCAAGCAAGAGTAGCTATTCTTATGAGATAAACGTTAAAGCAATAGCAGTTAAAAAAGACAAAGAGGGACATTATATAATGATAAAAGGCCTTGTCCAAAAGGAAAATATTACAATTCTAAATATACATGCAACTAACAGTGGAGCCCCCAAATTTATAAAACAATTACTACTAGACTCAAGAAATGAGATACGCAGTAACAAAATAATAGTGGGGGACTTCAAGCCTCCACTGATAACACTAGACAGGTCATCAAAAGAGAAAGTCAACAAAGAAACAATGGATTGAAACTATACCCTGGAAAAAAATGGACTAAACAGATATTTACAGAAGATTCTACCCAACAACCACAGAATATACATTCTATTCATTATCAGTGCATGAAACTTTTTCCAAGATAGACCATCGACAGGCCATAAATCAAGCCTCAATAAATTTAAGATAACTGACATTATATCAAACATTCTCTCAGACCTCAGACCACAGTGGAATAAAACTGAAAATCAACCCCAAAAGGAACCTTCAAAACCATGCAAATACATGGAAATTAAATAACATTCTCCTGAATAAGTCAACAATGAAATCAAGACGGAAACTAAAAATTTGTTCAAACTGAACAACAACAGTGACACAACCTATCAAAACCTCTGGGATACAGCAAAGGCTGTGCTAAGAGGAAAGTTCATAGCCCTAAACGCCTACATCAGAAAATCTGAAGGTACACAGACAATCTAAGGTTACATCTCAAGGAAGTAAAGAAACAAGAACAAACCAAACCCAATGAGAGCAGAAGAAAGGAAATAACAAAGATTAGAGCAGAACTAAAGGAAATTGGAACCAAAAAAAATACAAAAGATAAATGAAACAAAAAGTTAGTTCTTTGAAAAGATAAATAACATTAATAGACCAATAGCAAAATTAACCAAGAAGGAAAAAGAGAAAATTCAAATAAGCGCAATTAGAAATGAAACGGGAGATATTACAACGGACACCACAGAAATACAAAAGATGATTCATGGCCACTATGAACACCTTTATGTGCATAAACTAGAAAACCTAAAGGAGAAGGATAAACTCCTGGAAAGATACAACCCTCCTAGCTTAAATCAGGAAGAATTAGATACCCTGAACAGACCAGTAACAAGCAACGAGATTAAAACTGTAATAAAAAAATTATCAACATAAAAACATCTGGGACTAGACGTATTCACAGCCAAATTCTACCAGACATTCAAAGAATTGGTATGAATCATATTGACACTATTCCACAAGACAAAGAGGGAATCCTCCCTAAATTATTCTATGAAGCCAGTAATACCAAAACCAGGAAAAAAACATAACCAAAAAAGGAAACTACTGACCAATATCCCTGATGACCATAGATGCAAAAATCCTTAACAATATACTAGCTAACTGAATCCAACAACATATCAAGAAGATAATCCACCAATATTAAGTGGGTTTCATAACAGGGATGCAGGGATGGTTTAATATACACAAGTCAATAAATGTGATACAGCACATAAACAGAATTAAAAACAAAAATTACATGATCATCTCAACAGACTCAGAAAAAGCATTCAACAAAATCCAGTACCCCTTTATGATTAAAACTCTCAACAAAAATCAGCATAGAAGGGACATACCTCATTGTAATAAAAAGCCATCTATAACAAACCCACAGCCAACATAACACTGAATGGGGAAAAGTTTAAAGCATGCCCTCTGAGAACTGGAACAAGACAAGGATGCCTACTCTCACCACTTCTCTTCAACACAGTACTGGGAATCCTAGGCAGAACAATCAGACAAGAGAAAATAAAGGGCATCCAAATCAACAAACAGGAAATCAAATTGTCACTGTTAACTGATGATATGATTATATACCTAGAAAACCCTGAAGACTCCTCCAAAAAGCTCCTCGAGCTGATAAAAGAATTCAGCAAAGTTTCCAGACACAAAATTAATGTACACAAATCAGTACTCTCTTATATACCAACAGCGACCAAGCTGAGAATCTAATCAAGAACTCAACCCCTTTTACAATCGCTCCAACAAAAATAAAATACTTAGGCATATACCTACAAAAGGAGGTGAAAGACCTCTACAAGGAAAAAAACTACAAAACACTGCTGAAAGAAATCATACACAACACAAACAAATGGAACCATTTCCCATGCTCATGGATGGGCAGAATCAATACTGTGAAGATGACCATACTGCCAAAAGCAATCTACAAATTCAATGCAATTCCCATCAAAATACCATCATTCTTCACAAAACTAGAAAAAAAAATCCTAAAATTCATATGGAACCAAAAAAGGGCCCACATAGCCAAAGCAAGATTAAGCAAAAAGAACAAATCTGGAAGCATCACATTCCCTTATTTCAAACTATACTATAAAGCCATAGTCTCCAAAACAGCACGGTACTGGTGTAAAAACAGGCACATAGACCAATGGAATGTAATAGAGAATCCAGAAATAAACCCAAATACTTACAGCCAACTGATCTTCGACAAAGCAAACTAAAACAAAGTGGGGGAAGGACACTCTATTCAAAAAAATGGTGCTGGGATACTTGGCAAGCCACATGTAGGAGAATGAAACTGGATTCTTATCTCTCACATTATACAAAAACCAACTCAAAATGGATCAAGGACTTAAATCTAAGACCTGAAACTATAACAATTATAAAAGATAACATCAGAAAAACCCTTCTAGCATTGGCTTAGGCAAGGATTTCATGACCAAGAACCCCAAAGCAAATGCAATAAAAACAAAGATAAATAGCGGGACTTAATTAAACTAAACAGCTTTTGCAGGACAAAAGAACTTTCAGCAGAGTAACCAGACAACCCACAAAATGGAAGAAAATCTTCACAATCTATACATCTGACAAAGGATTGATATCCAGAATCTACAAGGAACTCAAATCAGCAGGAAAAAAACAGTCCCATTAAAAAGTGGGCTAAGGACATGAATAGACAATTCTCAAAAGATATATAAAGGGCTAACAAGAAAAAATGCTCAACATACTAATGATCAGGGAAACACAAATGAAAACCACAATGCGATACCACCTTACTCCTGCAAGAATGGCCATAACAAAAAAATATAAAAAAAAATAGATGTTGGCATGGATGCAGCAAACAGGGGACACTCCTGCACTGCTGGTGGGAATGTAAGCTAGTATAACCACTGTGGAAAACAGTGTGGGGAAGTCCTTAAAGTACCAAGAATAGATCTACCATTTGATCTAGCAATCCCACTACTAGGTATCTACCCACAGGAAAAGAAGTCATATGAAAAAGAGAGTTGCACATGCATATTTATACCAGCACAATTCACAAATGCAAAAATACTGAACCAATCCAAATACCCATCAATCAACAAGTGGATAAAGAAACTACAGCATACATATAATGGAATACTACTCAGTCATAAGAAGGAATGAATTAATGGCATTCACAGCAACCTGGATGAGATTAGAGACTTATTCTAAGTGAAGTAAGTCAGGAATAGAAAACCAAATATCTCATGTTCTCACTGATATGTGGGAACTAAGCTATGAGGATGCAAAGGCATAAGAATTACACAATGGACTTGGGGGACTCGAGGGGAAAGGTAGGGAAGGGAGGGAGGGATAAAAGACTACAAGTTGGGTGCAGTTGCTGGGGTGATGGGTGCACCAAAATCTCACAGATCACCACTGAAGAACTTACGTAACCAAACAGCAATAACCTACAGAAATGAAAAAAAAATTTTTTAACTATTTTACCATCAAATACATGCAACTTACGTGGAGTGGAGTCTCTTTTTAGGGCCACATGCTGTTGCTGTGATGCATCCATTAAGTCATTGGTGTAAAACTTCATTTTTGCTAAGATAAAGAACTTTCTAATTTTACTCAACTCTTGGAATACTAAGGGGCAAAATGCAACAGCTACAAGTTTTGTTCTGCAGAGTAAGTGATGGGTAATGAACTAATTCCGTTGGAAGGGATTCCGGAAAAATATTACCTTGCAGGAAGCTGCCCTCCCCAGAGCAAGCCTAGGAGCTATTGGTATGATGTCATCATGACGAAACTAGGTACTTCAAGCACTGTCTGCTGAACAGAACTGCCTACCCCAGTGGAAGCGCTTGCGTTAAGTGCCACGCGTAAATGCTAATACATCCCAACAAATTAAAGCAGAGCAAAGAAGCTTTAAAAACTGTAGGTAAAGTAAGACCTGAAGGGGAAAGGAACTGCAAGTGAGTGCTGCACTGGAACCGAGAAGCCGCCCCCGGTCGGGAGGGAAGGAGGTGGTGATGCTCAGGGCCAGAGCGGGGGCGTCTGGAGAAGACGGGTGGGAGCGAAGAGACACCCGCTGCGAGCACGAAGAGAGCGCGGCTGAGGGTGGCAGCGCGCCCACAGCCGCCCGGACCAGGGCCCGGCCCGTACTCACCTTGCCTCCAGCAGCAGCGGGGTCTCGGGCCACTTCGCGGCCAAGTGGGCAGTCACCGACTTGGACGCGGCGACCGTCCCGGCACCGAGCTGCGAAAGCCACAGCGCCGTGGAGCCCAGGAGCAGCCGCACCACGTTCGTGGCCTTAGCTGGCGCCATGGCACGGAGACAAAAGCGCGAGTCCCTCGGACCCGGCACCCACAGTCTGTGGCCGCCACGCTCCGGCTGGCTCTTCCCGGCGCGCGACTCCCCACTTCCGGTGGGGGGAGCTGGAGTCCGTTACTGGGTGCCGGGTCCGGGCAGGCGCATGCGTGTCCCACTCCGGCGCGGTTTAGTGGGTGCGGCCTGGTGAGCCCACGCCAGCCGGACACTGGGCCACGTCCTAGCCGCCGGGGCGGCGCTGGGTTGCTGAGCGGCGTCACAGATGCTCCCGCGGATCCGCTCCCGGGACCCTGGGTTCTCGGATAGAGGCCTTGGGACACGGGGCGGGAAGCGGGCTCTCCAGACCGAACTAGGGCTGGCTAGAGTTGCCGAAATCTGGAAGCAAAGTCAGGACCACTTGGATATTGTCCACCTTTTACACAGGAGGAAAATAAGGCCTGTAAAAGTTGAAGTCCCCACCTCAAGCAGTTCTCAAGTGTTACTACAGATGGGAATCACCTGGGAGAGCTTTTAGACGGCCGCCGCCAAGACCACGCCCCATACCTGAGAATCTCGGGACGGGGCGGGGCGGGGGGGGGGGGGGGAGATGCGGCATCAATAGTGTTATTTAAAATCCGCAGGTGATTCCAGTATCCAATCATGTTAGGAAACCCGTGACTTACGGGTGGCTCTCAAACCTAATCACTTGCTTGTTAAAACACTGCAGAGTGGCAGGCCTCCCCACAGTGTTTCGGATTCAGTAGATCCTTGTGGGGGCCAAGAACTTGCATTTTATTTCTGCCAAGTTTCCAGATAATACTAGTGGCTAGAAATCACGCTTGGAGCCTTTTCCATTCGAATGTGTGGTCCAGGGTAGGCACAGGCTGTGAGCTCAATGGAAATGCAGAAGCTCAGGCCCTGCCCCAGACCTAAGGAATCAAGATCTCCAATTTAACGGAAACCACAGGTGATTCCTATGCACATGAAAGGTAGAGAAGAGTGATTTAGAGGATTACATGTAAACGTGCACAGAAAAGTGCCAATAAGCCTGAGCATAGTGGTTCACACCTGTAGTCCCAGCATTTTGGAAGGTCGAGGCGGGAAGATCGCTTAAGCCAAGGAGGTCCAGGCTGCAGAGAGCGGTGATTGCGCCACTGCCCTCCAACCTGGGCGATAGAGGGAAACCCTATCTCAAAAAAATAAAATAAATAAAAAGCCCAATAAGTGATTGTTGTTTTGTCAGAGTAAAATATATGGTAAAATAGTTTATGGGACGCCCGGATTCATCGCTTTTTTTCTCTCCTGTTACTCCTTTGCCCTGTAGGGAAAGTGGATCTCTTGAAGTTGCAGAAACATAGTCATTCCCTTTTTTCGTTTCATTTGCTTAGTCAGTACCCTTCCTTAGAAGACCCTATTCCACTAAGCAATTCTACGAATTTCCAGAATAAGTTCTCACTTTCAAAGTTTAGCCTTCATTTCCTGATTTATCCTACTTGGTATGATCTACCCTTCCTTTACATTTCCTCTTTATTGTAACTGCCTTATAGCACTTAAGTTCTCACTTTAATACTTGAGTACGGTACTTAATTTATTTCTCCTGTGAGAGATGGTATATTCCCTCAGAACTCATGCCTTGTTCATCTTTGGCATCCCTTGCAGTACCTAGCACAATACTTCACACGTTATTGGGGACTCCATGAAGATTGAAGAATCCTTGCTTTATGGAAAGAAGGTAGAAAGCTAAGGCAAATGCGCTTCATTTCTATATGTAGTGTATACGAGAAAAATACATTACGAATCTTTCACAATTATTTGCTCTAATTAACTCCCCATTTCCACTAATATTTAGACCGCAATTTTTATTGAGATTGTGGGATTAAGGAAATAAAATATTGACAGTGAATGTCTTAAATGTCAGCATATCCAATGGGCTGCAAATCTTTAAGAAATAATTGGTCACATAAAAGGCACATTAAATAGACTACTAAAGGACACTAATAAAATGTATATTAGTAAAAATTTCAGAATATGTGAATTCAGAATAGTGAGAATGCTCATTTCTCTTTTAAAGAGAATAAAATTAATCCAGGCCATTTATGTATATATTTCTTATACATTTTATCTTACATGGTGTTCTCCTAGAAATTTTAATTTGGAACATTCCTCAGAATGATGATCCTCAAGCTTGTTTCCCTATCTACAGAGCAAAAGGATAAGACAATGTGATATTTAAGGTTCCTTCTATATGTGCTTCCTATGTGCAGATTAAAAAAAAACTGAAATGCAAAAATTGAGTAAATTAGCAAAGTCCACTCAAGTCAGTGGAGTAGCAAAGAATTTTAAAATCCACTATCAATAACCCTTTGGCACAGATTGGCTTTGAACTAGGGACATAACTGTACTCAAGTCTTTTTAGCAAAATACAATACAAAAGTTATTCACTTCACGATAAAAGGAATGAAAATTGATGAAGGTAGCAGTTTCCATCATATGTGGAAGAAGTGATTAATGAGTGTTTTATAATAAGAATTTTGTGTTTAACAGAATAAATCATCTTGAATTTAATGACATGTATTTAATGATGCTAATGGCATGACGTGAGCATAAAGTTACTGCCAAATTATTGCATTATATAATACAATTTTAATTTTCTAAGCCTACATAAAATCCAATGGGTGAAATCACTTTTACAAGTATTAGTCTGCAGGTTTTCCAGATTTCCCTTATAAGAAAGACCCTATTCTCCTATTCTCATTTTATTATTAAAAGATCTTTTGTCCTGGTGTGGTGTCTGATGCTTGTAATCCCAGCTCTTTGGGAGGCCGAGGCAGGTGGATCACTTGAGATCAGGAGTTTGAGACCATCCTGGCCAACATGGTGAAACCTCATCTCTACTAAAAATACGAAAATTAGCTGGGTGTGATGACAGTTGCCTGTAGTCCCAGCTACTTGGGAGGCTGAGGCAGGAGAATCGTTTGAGCCCAGGACGCAAAGGTTGCAGTGAGCCGAGATTGTGCCACTGCACTCCAGCCTGGGCAACAGAGCAGGACTCCATCTCAAAAATAAATAAATCAAATTAAAGATCTTTTTCTTTTCTTCTCTTTCTTTTCTTTTTTCTTTTTTTATTTTTCGTTTTTGATATAGAGTCTCTCTCTGTCGCCCAGGGTGGAGTGCGATGGTTCTCTTGAGTAGCTGGGACCACAGGCACATGCCACGATGCCTGGCTAATTTTTTGTATTTTCTGTAGATGTGGAGTTTCACCATGTTGTCCAGGTTGGTCTTGAACTCCTGGGCTCAAGCGATCTGCACACCCCTGCCTTTCAAAGTGCTGGGATGACAGACATGAGTCATCGTGCGTGGATATTATTTAAATACCTTAAATACACAAAAGTTTTCTATTCATTCCAGTTGGGAAAAATTTAGAGACTTATGTAATTTGTTATATCACTATTCCCTAGACAAGATTATACCAAAATCATAATCAAATTAATATGGTTTAGGTTTTTTCCGTTTAGTTTTAAGCTTTACTCTCTATAGCTTTTTTTAAAATGTAAGTGTCTGCAAGTTTGATATTTACAGGTTTGCATATTTTATTTAAGATAAATAATAAATGCCTCACAAATGTCTAATCCCAGTATGTTTGATGAATTTTTTTAGTGGAGCTTTTTACTACAGTGGCTTTCAAATAGCAAATAAAGGATGTGAAATATATAATTTTTAATCATTTTGGATGATATAAGAACTTGAGAGTTACTATTTAACAACAACCATCTATACTTATATGGTTAGATTGAAGTATTTTTAATGGTGGTAAAATACACATAAAACTTACCATTTTAACCATTTTTAAGTGTACATACAGCTCAGTAGTATGAAGTATATTCACATGGCTGTGCAACCAGTCTCCAGAACTTTTTCATTTTGCAAAACTGAAACTCTGCACCCACTAAACAAAAATGCTCCATTCTCTCTCCAGTCCCTGGAAACCACCATTCTACTTTCCATTTTTATGAATTTGACTACTGTAGATACTAATATAAGGAGAATCATACAGTATTTGTCCTTTTGTGGCCATCTTATTTCACTTGGCATTATGTCCTTAAGGTTTATCCATGTTTGTACTATGTGTGAGAATTTCCTTCCCTTTTAAGACTGAATAATATTCCACTCTCTGTATATCCAACATATTGCTTATCCATTCATCTGGCCATGGACACTTGGGTTGCTTCCACATTTTAACAGCTGTAAATAATGTTGCTATGAACATAGGTGTACAAATACCTCCTCGGGACCTCACTTTCAATTCTTTTGGATAATCTACCCAGAAGTAGAATTACTGGATCACATGGTAATTCCATTTTTAATTTTTTGAGGAGCCACCATACTGTTTTCTGCAGTTTACATTCCTACCAACAGGTCACAAGCGTTCCAATTTTTTTCATATCCTCCCCAACACTTATTTTCTGTGTGTGTGTGTGTGTGTGTGTGTGTTTAATAGCAGCTATCCTAACAGGGATGAGGCGACATCTCATTGTGGTTTTGATTTGCATTTTCCTAATTGGTGAAAGCATTTTGGAAACACAAGTTTGGAACTCATTTCAGAGCCCATTTCTGAGCTGCTCAAGAGAATAATTTCCATAATTGTATAAATGCAAGACAATTTCCTTTGTTCTCTGTCTATGTTTCACTGAATATACTGCTTAAAAGATTGACTTGGGCCAACAGTATCAGTACCTCCAAAAGAGTAGCTTAAACTTGTAAGAGACTCCATTTTCTTTCTCATAAACCTGGAAATAAGCAGTCCAGAGCTTCTATGGCAGCTAATGGTGTCCAATCGTTTGTGTCTATCTGCCATCTTTGATGTGTGGGTTTTAATTCATCATCACAGATGGCTTCTGTGTCTCCAGGTATCATTTACATATTCCCAGCAAGCGGAAGGTGAAAGCACAAGGGTGAAAGACAAAACTTGGGTGTCAATTGAATTGGTTATATTTGGTAAACTTTCCCACAAGCCCTATCAAATAGTTGCCCCTGATGGCCTATTAATTGGTTCTCAACCAGGTCTCTGCCCTGTGGTCATTCTTTGCACAACGAGAGGCTGAGAAATGTAATTTTATAGCTGGGCATATTTTCTTCCTCACGAAAATTAGAGTTCTGTTACTGTGGAATTGGGGACTGAAGTGTGTTATATAGACCCCTGGCTGTGTTTGCTAAACTCATGTATCCTTTCTACTTTCCACATCTCATTTTGAGGCAATGAGTTGGCCTGGAAACCAGGAATAGTGAAATTCTAGAAGTCAGAGGACAATTTGTAGGACAATATTAGGAAATGGATTGTCTACCATTAGGAAGTATCTTCTAGCCTAATGTAAGTACAATAATATGGGTTTCATTGACTGAAGAAAACAAATGCTAATCATTTGAAAGTCAAATTGCAATAAAAGTGCCTTTATTTCAAAAATACTATAATTCAAATGTAACAAAATATAAAATTTAGGGTTGAATTATTATCTTGAATCTCTTATATTTGCAGCTGGAAGTGCTAAAAATCACTTTGTCTAAAATTAGTTGTATCAAGTATCATGAGCCAAGAAAATTTACGTCATTTGTGTAATTTTGGTTTAAAAAAATCCTCTTGACCTAGCAACTGATCTTAATATAATCAAATAACAACTTGTTTCATTTCAAAAGTCAAAATTTGATTATTCTTGCCTAGCTGAAGAAAGACCAGAGAAATTCTTTCTTCCCATTTACTTATTCATCTGCTTCCGAGTGCATATTTCAGCTCTAGACTTAAGAAGGGAAGATTCTGGAAAAGAGAGAAAGAAGCATGGAAGCACCATATCAAATGGGGAATTTATTTTTTTATTTTATATATTATGTCAGATGGAGATATTGAGGTATAGGCAGAGAAATGGAGAGAAACTGCAACCAAATTTTACAATGTTAGCCGACTTGGTAAACCTTTTTATTTATTTTTATTTTTGTCTCCATTCCACTTTAGACTCAGTATAGTTCTTTATTCTCTTTTTTTCTTCTCATTTCCTTTCTATGAGTCATCTGATATCACTTATTTTTAATTTAGTGTGAATGCATTTCAGAACTTAAACTGGAGTTGCCAGAGTATTATTTGAAAGAGCCGTGTGTTCTCTTCGAAGGTCATTCAGTACTCCCACTTGCAGCTACACTGGAAGAAAGAGGGACCTGGAGCATGACCTAAGAGAGCACAGGTTACTCTGCTTAACAACAGAATCCTGTTTTATCTGTCCTTGTCTTCTACACTGTTTTACCCATAGTTCAAACTTCTTTCCTCACATCAACGTCGTTAGCTCAGCGACCTGGCTTTCTCCTCCCAAGCAGAAGCATTACCCATTACACTAGCCTTTTGGTCTCACACCTCAGATTTTTTTTTTATTTTCTATTATTTGGCATCTAGAACATCTGGGACTGAACCTTCTAAGGAGACGTGGGCTGCATACGGATGCACTTCTCAGAAACATCCCAGAGGAAGCTACGAAATAGGCAAATAGGAATCAGAGGTTACATATGACTGGGTAAAGAACAAAATGTCCTGAAATTTGACTACTGGGAGCTGGGTTCAGGGCTTATGTATTTTAGTGCGTCATATTAGTATCTTAACATATGTGAATCTAATAAAGATTAAACTGCAAATGTGGGCACTTCATAGATACTAAAAATCAAACAAAGAGAGGATAAAAACTAAGAACAATTGCACTGATTGAGATGAACTTCTCACTATTTTTTTAATTCCTTGTAAACGCATCACAGTAAGTATATGCAAAACTATATTAAATAAAATAATATATATAAAATGCCTTGTACATGCCAAGTGTATGAAAGGCACTCAAAACTACAAACATAGGACGGGTGTGGTGGCTGTCTGAGAGCACTTTGGGAGGCCAAAGCGAGAGGATTGCTTGAGCCCAGGAGTTCAAGACCAGCCTGGGCAACATAGTGAGACCCACCCCCACCTCTACACATAATAATAATAGTAATAATTGGTTGGATGTGGTTGCAAGCACCTGTAATTCCAGCAACTTGTGAGGCTGAGGTGGGAGAATGGGGTTTATGACCTCACTGAGCTTATGAGGTCAACGCTTGAGTGAGCCGTGATTGCACCACTGAACTTCAGCCTGGGTGACAGAGTGAGACGCTCTTCAAAAAAAAAAAAGTGCAAATATATAATTAATTGTATATTTTCATACAATTATAATTATATATGCATTGTATAATAAGCATTTGATGAGATAATAGGTATTTTATATGATTATCTTTAAGGTTCATATTGTTATAACTTTAGTGTCCATGTAGCAGAGTTTTCTATTCATAAATTTTCCAAACTGGTGGGAACACGTTGGTGTGGTTTTTTAAATTAAATCCTACTGATAATTATAAACCATATCTTCATCTAAAATTTATGTTCCAAGTTCCTATAATTCAAAATGTCAGAATAATTTCTGCCATTGATTCTGAAGATGTCTCTTTCCTACCAGTTTCTCGGCTGTTTTGTCTGGATTCATATTTAAGCATTTGGCTTTCATTTTTATCTCTAATTCATCCAGGCTGGAAGAGTTGAACAGTAATACCAGCTGGCATAGAGTTGAGCCTGTATCAGCATATTGATGTTCCTGCATCAGCATATTGATGCTAGTGACACCAAAATGTTTCTCTGTCTCACTAAACTGCCTCACATAGGCATTAAACAAGTGTGGTGACAAAAGAGAGCTGACAGTAATCATCCCTAGAATGGATGAACCATTGCCCATTAGAAGAGAAAATGTTTCACAGTGAGTTGGTGCATTATCACAATGATATGAAACAAATCAATATATCCCAAGTATCAATAATAAATAAAAGTAAGTATGTGACATTCTACTAGTAGTTGATGATTAACTGTTGAGACTGTGACACTTTTGGTTCTGAACGTAATTAAAAACAAAAGTCACCATGATAAAGGTGCTCAGAAAAAACTGCAGCTGCTGCTCAATCCTGATGTGAAGAACAACTAGCTAATCTATTATTTTTTAAATTTAATTAACATTTTAGTGAAAGACAAATATATATGCAGAAAAGTTTCCACATCATACTTGTACAGCTCAATGAGTTTTTTACACAGTTATAACATTCGTGTAACCTCTACCAAACTAAATGAATAGTACATATTGGTAGCACTTCTCTTGCCTCCTAACAGTTGTTACTCACATCTTTCTCCCCAAAGCTAATTCATTAGCTTTCATTCATTCATTCACTAACCAGAGTCCTCACATAATCAATTAATTTGATCCATACTGTGAATCATAATTCTGTGCTACTTTTGAGAGTGGTTTAAAGTGGGGAGTGCACGTCCAGACACATGTGATAGATTATTCTACAGCAATATGAAGAAGCTTGAGTCCCAAAGACCAGCTAAGAGATGATTAAAATAGTGTGGGTAAGACAGGATGAGGAACCAACAAAGAAATAGCAATAGGATTTGTAAAGAAGAAACAAAAAAGAGCCTGAATAGCCAAAGGAATCCTGAGCAAAAAGAACAAAGCTAGAGGCATCATATTACCTGACTTTAAAATTACCTGATATTACAACGCTATAGAAACCAATCAGCATGGCACTGATACAAAAATGGACACTTGGACCAATGGAACAGAACAGAGAACCACGATATAAAGCCACATATGTACAGCCAATTAATCTTTGACAAAGCCAACACAAACTTACACTGGGGAAAGGACACCCACCTTAATAAATGGTGCTGGAAAAACTGGATAGCCACATGCAGAAGAATAAAACCGGACCCCTATATCTTACCACATACAAAAATCAACTCAAAATAGATTAAAGACTTAAATGTAAGACCCAAACCTATAAAAATATTAGAAGAAAATAAGCCAGGCAAAATAGGCAAATATCACATGTTCCACTTATATGTGGGAACTAAAAATTGCAACACATGGAGGCAGAGAGTGAAAAAATAGACAACAGAGACTGGGAAGGGTGAGCAGGGGAAGCAGAAAGGATGAAGAGAAGCAGGTTAAAGGCTACAACATAGTAAGACAAAAGGAATAAATTAAATGTCTGATAGCAGAGTAGGGTGCCTATAATTAACAAAACTATAAAATCTATTGTACTTGGGTGATGGATACCCTGAATTTCCTAAACTTGATCACTACATGTTATATACATATAACATATTTTCTCATGTACCCCATAAACTTGCACAAATAAAAAATAAAATAAAATACATAAAAAGAAGAAACAAACATGCATTTCTGATTTGTGTAGAGCATGAGGGATCCAGGTTGACTTATAGGTTTCTAGCTGTGACAACTACATGGATGTAGTTCCATTCACTGAAATAATGGAGCAGGTTTTAGGGGTAAAATTGTGAGTTCAGCATTGAACATACTGAGTTTGAGGCGCAAGGTGGCATGGAGATGGGTTATTTAAGATATTAGGAAGTCAGAATATAAAATATTTGTTGATTGACTATCTGGGGGAAGAGCTCAGTAAATAAATAAAGGTGTGAGTGGTGGTCCTCAGGACTCTGACTTGGGCAAGTTGGTGAAGGATGCAGGCATTCACTGAGCTAGGGGAACCAATGAGTTTTGGGCCTAATAAGTTTGAGGCATCTGTTGGGAGCCATCCAAATAGGAATAAGTTACAGATAATTGGATATATGAGTCTGGGCTCAAAACATGGATTTTTTTGGAGAATATAAAGTAAAATGAGATATTTAAAGGCACTCTGGAAAGCATGGCCTGCTCCAACTGTTATTTGCTATTCTTTTTGTTGACTCAGTTTGAAAAAGCCCTGATAGTGATATCCAACTAGTCCATTATCAATTGCTGGAAAAGAAACATCATTTGTGGTTTTGTGGAGGTAAAAGGAGACATCAACACTTTGTCACTGATGACAATGGCATCATGCCAGTCTTAGAAGTCATTTCAGGTAGTGTTCATCGGAAACTATTCACCTAAATTTTAACTGTGAGGCAATTCACTTCTGTAAGAAAGGAATGTTAATTTATTCTTTAAAATTGGTTACTATCAATTGTGGCACTAAAAAAATGCTTTTAATTGCATAAATAATTTGTGAGAACTGAGGTATGGAACTAAGGCAAGATAGGAGCGGCACAAACTTGAATGATAAACTGGACAAGAGAAATCAATGATTCATTCAATCAGTTGTAATGCATATTCATTAGGCACTATGCTAAGTATTGGGGATGCCAAATATAAATATATCTCTTCTTTTGGGGTCCTTATAGATGAATATGGGGACAAATATGTGATAATTATCATGAAAAATATTAATTTTGATAATGAAGATATAAGAAACATCCGATAGCAAAATAGAGGAAAGGAGTACTTAATACTCTCAGTAAGGAATGCTTCACAGATAAAATGCCATGAAATAGGAATTGAGGGATGAGATGAAAATCAATTGGCAGGAAAATTGATGAGACTTCCACTGGCCAAATTTATGATAATTTGAAATAAAAGATGATGGTACTTAATTATAGCACACTGAATTAAAAATATGCACAGATCCATAGTAATATTTAAGAAAGAAAGAAAGAAAGAAGAGGTAGGGTGCAGTGATTCATGCCTATAATCTCAGCACTTTGGGAGGCTGAGGTGAGAGGATCTCCTCAGTTTAGAAGTTTTGAGACCAGACTGGGCAACGTGGGAAGACCCTGTCTCTATAAAAAAAATTTGAAATTAGCCAGGCATGGTGGCATGTACATGTAGCCTGAGCCACTCAAGAATCTGAGGTAAAAGGATCACTTGAGCCCAGGAGTTTGAGGTGGTAGTGAGCCACTGCACTCCAGCCTGAGTAACAGGGCAAGACTTTGTCTCAAGAAAAAAAAAAGAAAAGAAAGGAAAGAAAGATGTATTTACATAGTGAGTGTGGTTGTATTTAGCTTTTTGTTTATTTGGCACTGCTGTCATGCCTGCCCTGTCACATTGTCTAGGTCCTGGATCACTCTAGATTTGGGTATAATATGGAGCCACCTCCACTGTGTGCTACAAGGGTTCATTCATTCAACATTTAATTTGTCCCCTGCTACAAGTCCTGAGCAAGCCAATGGGGATTCAATGATACACCAGCAAACCAAGCAATCAAACCAAAGGAAAAACAAGTACAAAATCCCTGTCTTTAAGGAGCACAGTTCATTCAGAACGAAAGATAAATGACCAGTGATAAAAATGACATGATAACTGATGAAACAAGTGTGCTCACAGAGTCATTTCTCCAAGATGCCACCAAAACAAATGTCAGGAAGCCAGGAGAGAGTTAAAAGAAATCACAAGGAAGCTACCAGAATTCTGAAGAAGTTGTACTCTCATTTCCACCAAAACAAGCAGCACCTTTTTGGAATTTTGGTCTTTGTGATTATATTAGAGTTCTCTGGAGAAACAAAACCAGTAGGATATATGATACAGAAAAAGGAATTTATTATGGAAATTGGCTTATGTGACTATGGAGACTGAGAAGTCCTGCAATCTGTAAACTGGAGAACTAGGAAAGATGGTGGTCTAACTCTTAATCTGAAGCCAAAGGCTTGATCTACTGGTGTAAGTTCTTGTGTGTGAAGGGCTCAGAAAGGGGAGCTCCAGTGTCCAAGGCAGAAGAAGGTTGGTGTCTCAACCCAAGAAGAGAGTGTTTTCATCCTTCCTCTGCATTTTTGTAGTAGCTGGGCGGGCCTTCATGGGATTGGATGATGCCTGCCCACATTGGAGAGAGTGATCTTCCTTACTCAGTCTGTTCATTCAAATGCCAATCTCCTCCAGAAACACCTCCACAAACATACTCAGAAAAAATGTCTTACCAGATACTGTGGCATCCCTTAAACCCCTCAAGTTGATGCATAAAATAAACTATCACAGTGATCTTAAAGGGATACTATCTCAGGAATGAGATAGGGTCCTAGGCAGGCATTTTCATGCTCATGCTTCCTGTTTTACCAGTCCAGACTCTTGATGCCTCCCTGCTCTCCCTGTCCTGACATCAGAACCTCTTGGACCTTAGACCAGTGTCAATGTTGGCATGTGTGATTATGACAAGGTCATTTTAAGGCCCTCTGAGTTACCTTATATTGTTAGAGCGCATGCCGGATTCCAAATCTGTGTTCATTGTGCTACCATAATGTGCTTAACATATTACCAGAGAGTAATCTCTCTTAACAGACACCTTCAGACTTTCTGTTCTTACTGTAGGAGACAGTTCTTTCCTGAACTTTCTGTAGATGGCTCTCTCATGCCATGTATGAATGAAACCTACATCAGAGTCAAGCAAAAACAAACAGTAACATCATTCTCCACTTGCTGCTATTAAATGCACCACTGAAATTTCTGGGTATAGAATTTTCAGGGAGCTTAGGAAAGATGTTGCTTAAGTTCTAGTATTATATTCAGCTTTAACCAAATTGGGAATGAAGCTCATACCCCTATTAAAGTCAAATCGTTATGTATTTCCAATGCAGTAAAACAAAACACAAAAACTCACTAATAGCTAAAACCAAACATTATCAGGCAATCAGCATATTTGATTCAGGCTTTTGGAAATACAATAAATCACGTTCTGATTATAGCATTTCAAATTGGTAGACTAAAGAGTCCCTAATGAACTAAATACTTCCTTCTAAAAAACATTGACTCTGTATACAACTTACCATTTTCATGATTTTAGAGAAATTAAGTGACAGTCATTTAATCACTGAATTCATGCGATCACTTATATTGAGCAGAACTATGGTGAACATGTAAAACTTACTTTTCAACAATGCAAATGAACATCTTATTTTTTTCCATTAGTTTGAATATGTAAAATTTTCTACTGAGGTGATTTACATGGAGTCATAATTATAAAACAGGGAAGAAACAGCTTTAGAATCAATGCAAATCATAAAAGGCACACATGAATGGATATGTTTAAAAATCTGCAGCCATAGCTATCACACATATAATTAAAATGGACTTATTGCTTTTGGCTTTGATTTTTTTCTCCCTGTTATTAAATAATTATAGGGATCCCTTGAGTTCAATTATAATTACACATATACACATTATGTTTCACATATATATACTACATATATAGTCTTTAAAGCTGAACTAATATAATAATATATATGCAAATTTTAATGTATAAAATTCAGGTAATTAAAAATTATTATTCCCTAAACAACATTAACTTACAGATAGTTATGAATCATGGCATTATATGTTAGATATATATCACAATATATATCTCTGGTAACGTGGATTTATGGTGTACGTGTGAGTTTTTAAAATTTGTTGGCCGGACATGGTGGCTCACATCTGTAATCCCAGCACTTTGGGAGGCTGAGGCGAGTGGATCATGAGGTCAAGAGATGGAGACCATCCTGGCCAACATGGTGAAACCCTGTCTCTACTAAAAATACAAAAATGAGCTGGGCATGGTGGTGCATGCCTATAGTCCCAGCTACTCAGGAGGAGGCTGAAGCAGGAGAATCACTTGAACCCGGGAGGTAGAGGTTGCAGTGAGCTGAGATCATGCTACTGCACTCCAGCCTGAGAGACAAGACTCTGTCTCAAAAAAAAAAAAAAAAAAAAAAGAAAGTTGTTGTGGATCAGCTGATCGTTCTCTGCCCAAGGTCTCCTGCTAAGCAAAATAGCCCTAGATGATTGCATAAGTGTAAGTGGCTACTGTGATATCTCATGACCCTGTTCCCTTGGCCATAGCAGAGATAAGGAATGGGTAGACACCCTGCCCAAGTTTCCCTAATATATAGACTTGTCAAGGGCCTGAATGGTGATTAGGGTTGAGAGCTTTGCATGAGAGAAGACTTGGCAACTCTTTAGAATAATTATATTCTTGTGGTGATTTTGAATGTGAGACTCAGAAAAAGCTGACCAGTCCATAGTTATAATTATTTTTTAAATATGAAAAGAAAGAAGCTGTAGCATGTTAATAGGGGAATGTTACAACAGAGATTCATAAAATCTTGTTCTCTGAGGTGGTAGCTAGGTAAGCCAGTTGCCAGAACTGGTTCTAAACACTTCCAGGTCAATCTCCATTATGGATAAAACTGTATTCACCAAAAAGATATGCTGAAGTTCTAAGCTCTGGTACCTGGTATCATGACCTTATTGGGAAATAGGGCCTTTGCAGATGTAATCAAGTTAAAATCAGGTCATTAGGATAGGCTCTTACCTAATATGACCGGTGCCCACAATTAGAAGGGAGAAGAACACTGTATGAGCCTGTTTTCATGCTGCTGATAAAAACATACCTGAGACTGGGCAATTTACAAAAGAAAGAGGTTTAGCCGGGCGCGGTGTCTCAAGCCTGTAATCTCAGCACTTTGGGAGGCTGAGACGGGTGGATCACGAAGTCAGGAGATCGAGACCATCCTGGCTAACACGGCGAAACCCTGTCTCTACTAAAAAATAAAAAAAATAAAAAAAACTAGCTGGGCCAGATGGCAGGCGCCTATAGTCCCAGCTACTCGGGAGGCTGAGGCAGGAGAATGGCGTAAACATGGGAGGCGTAGCTTGCAGTGAGCTGAGATCGCACCACTGCACTGCAGCCTGGGCGACAGAGTGAGACTCTGTCTCAAAAAAAAAAAAAAAAAAAAAAAAAAAAAAGAAAGAGATTTAATTAGATTTACAGTTCCACATGGCTGGGGAAGCCTCACAATCTTGGCGGAAGGCAAGGAGGAGCAAGTCACATCTTATGTGGTGGCAGTAGGCAAAAAGAGAGCTTGTGCAGGAAAACTCTCCCTTATAATGACCATTAGACTGCATGACACTGACTCACTATCACAAAAACAGCATGGGAAAGACCTGCCCCCATGATTCAGTTACCTCCCACCAGGTCCCTCCCACAACACATAGGAATTCAAGATGAGATTTGGGTGGGGACACAGCCAAACCATATCAAACATCATGTGAAAATACAGACCCACCAGAGGAGGATGCTGCATGGCAACGGAGGCAGTGATTGAAGTACTCCAGCTGCAAGCCAAGGAACACCAAGAATTGCCAAAAGCTAGGAAGAGGCAAGGAAGGATTCCTCTCTACAGGTCTCGGGGAGGATGGCCCTACTGACTCCTTGATTCCTGACATCCAGCCTCCAGACCCAGGAGACAAATTTCTGTTGTTTTAGGCCATTCAGTGTTGGTATTTTGTTATGGTGGCCCTCAGGAACAAATATACTTTCGAAGAGTCGGCTCTGCCAAGTTTCCTGTTCTCCCAAGAGGACTGGTTGCCTGACTTCTGGATTCCCATGTGCCTGAGCTTCACATTCTTCTCATTGCTGGGTGCCAGGAAATGAACTGACCCCATGTTCCTTGCAACCAAAATATCAGTATAAATTGGAACCAGGAGTGGGGCTATACACGCCAGAAGCTCACAGGAAATGAAGGACACGTGGAACTGGTTTTGGTGATGAGGCAGAGAAATGGGCAGGGGAATTGCCTTCATGCTTGCAACAAAGTGCTGGTAGCCTGTACTTTGTGGTAATGGAAGAATTAATTAAGCCATAGCCTGTTGTCTGTAGATGCTGAGACAATATACCGACCAAAGCAAGAGTTTCAGGGCTTTTGTATCTCTAAAGATTAGGTCCAAAAGGCCTGTAGGATTGTAGGGTCAGCTAAATTCCTGACAAGTCCATATCTCCATGTTAATTTAGGGCCTAATTGTCAGAGTTTGGAATTGTAATAAAAAGAAAACCTGAGAAACAGCAGAGGTTAAGTGAATTGCTCAAGTTCGCACCAATTTTATATATATTTTGCCACAATTAAAACTTCTAAAAATTTTAATAAAAACATTCAGCTATGGGTCAGGCAAAAAAGTTAATTATTTCAACTATAAAAGGATGTATTGAGGATTATACATGTGACTGTTGAAGGTTCAAATTGGAACAAGATTGGTACCAAAGGCCTCATATTCTTTTTCTTTCTTTCTCTCTTTTTTAATTTGTTTAAACATGGAGACAGGGTCTCACTCTATTGCCCAGACTGGAGTGCAGTGGTGCAGTCTCAGCTCACTGCATCCTTGACCTGCCAGGCTCAAGCCATCCTCCTGCCTCAGTCTCCTGAGTAGCTGGGACTACAGGAGCACACCACCACACCCAGCTAATTTTTGTACTTTGTAGATATGAGGTTTTGCCATGTTCCCCATGCTGTTCTCAAATTCGTGAGCTCAAGTGATCCACCTGCCTCAGCCTCCCAAAGTGTTGAGATTACAGGCATGAGCCACCACACCCAACCTCATATTCTTCACTATTATCTGTTGGACCAGTGAAGGACTTGCCTTTATAGAAGTTTTGCTATTTTAATGTGAGTGTTTTGCTAAAATGTCCCACTAGGGAATGGGGCAAAAATTTAGGATAATGTAATCTTTATGATCCTTACAGAATGGTTCAAATGTGGAGAGTGCCTTACTGAATCTAAAACTCTGGAAATATTCATGGCACATGGAGGGGAAATACAGTTATAAAAGATGTAATGGGGTTGGGCGTGGTGGCTTATGCCTATATGCCAGTGCTTTGGGAGGCCAAGGCAGGAGGATCTCTTGAGTCAAATAGTTTGAGGCCAGCCTTAGCAACATGCCAAAACCAGTCTCTACCAAAAAAAAAAAAAAAAAAAAAATTAGCCAGACGTGGTGGCATATGACTGTAGTCCCAGCTAAGACTGGAGGACCACTTGAGTTCAGGAGTTCGAAGTTGCGGTGAACTATGATGGTTCCATTACACTCCAGCCCAGGTGACACAGTGAGACCCTGTCTCTAAAAAAATAAGTAAGGGGACAGCGATCAAGTACTTGTTTGCTTTTTAAGACTTTGCTCACAAGAACACACACAATTCAGCTCTGTAGTATTTACCTGAAATATGCAGTCTCAGGAGAATCTAACTTTTCTAGCGTATATATCCTTGATTCCAGTCCTAATTTTTCAATGGAAACTTCAAAACAAGAGTGGAAATCTTCAGTGTTATCCCATTGTGTTTCTGAATGGTTAAATAAAATTGAACATTAAACCTAAGCCTGCTTCCTGAATGAGGAAAAGGGAAGATAAAGAGTCCTCTGGTCTTCTTTTGGCAGGTTAAAAATTACACCAATCTTTAACCACCCTCTTTTCTCCTTCACACCAAACAAGCCAACAAGCAAGCAAACACAAGTACTTGCCCAAAAAGTTTCTGTGCTGCCTTGAGCATCTTCCAACATTATGCAGAAATTAATTCCACTCCAAATACAAGTTTTTCACATTCACCAAGAAAATGCAAATGTTGGGAGTATGCTGACTGATGTTGGGAGTATGTTGACTGATGCTGGGAGTATGCTGACTGATGAAGGACTGGCAGCAGAGGGGAAGGCAGGGTAGACGTTTTCATACATCAACTCTCCTTGTCCTCTCAGCCCGCACTGTGAGACAGAGAGGGCTGTCTCCATTTTACAGAGGTGGATGCTTATTCACTCAGTCAAGATTACTCAGCTAGTGGCAGAGACTAGTTTTGTCTGACTCCAAGCTAGGTGTTTTCCCTAGCGTATGACCTAGACTCTCATTATAAGAGACTGTTTGTTCATGCATTAAGTGATTTTTGCTTAAAATTTTCCAGAGCAATCTTATTTTCTTCAGACCTTGCCACAGCTAAGATCACTTTTCTTAGGTTAGTACATGCACACACTCACATCATAAAGGTGATAAAAGTCAGCTAATTGGTGATTCCCAAGTTTCCTAGGTACCTTTGATATGCTTAATAAGTCAACTTCTGCCAAAGAATGCTTTTTTAGGCATAGCAACTGGATGAGAAATATTTTAAAACAATGTTGATAACCAACAATGATAAGGCTTCCACTGAAGCTATCTAAATTTTAATATTATATATACAACGTATATAATGCACATTCTTTGAATTTGGAAAACCATATTTCCAAGTGGATGTGTAGATTCTTTAATAAGCTAGTCTTAGAAAAAAAGAATAGACCATTATTTAATTCACAAACATAGTTTAAACTTTACTATTTTAGTTTTATAATTTCCCATTTCTCTTTTGCTTATTAATCAAAAACTGTTCTTTTTCTTGGCTTGGAGGAGTTGATGCTAACAAAATGTAATGTGATTGTTTAGAAGTAATTTTCTCCAGAGATCTAGGAAGCTTAAGTAGTTGAGCTTCCTATTACTTTTTGCCCCTGGGTTTTACATTAGTTTTTCACTGACTTGTCTGTATATTTGTAAGAGTAAATGATTAGGTAGGAGAGGCTCCAGGGGACTGTTCTTGGCAGTAGCAGGTTGCATTTAACTACCTTCTACTTGCATGCACCTGATGATGTTGGTTATTAACAGAGTTTTTAGGAATCAATGACTACAATATCTCTTTGCTTAATAGGTGTACGCAAAGGAAAAAAAAAAAGATGTAATAACACTTACCTGCAGGTGCATTTTATGGTCTTAATCCAAGAAACAGAATTTTGTAGTGTTGTTGACAGCTGTTTTACTTGTTCCATGTTTTCATTGCACAGGTTGAGCCATGAATATTCAAAATATAGTCTGCCTGACTGTGCTACCCATGGGAAAAATCAACAAGAAACGATGTACGTGGTAGAAAGTAATGTCCTGCGAAGGCTATTGGAAATGAAGTGGTAGGAATAAAGCGTAAACAAACCAGAATGACGGTTGATATCATTAGTGGAAGATTTTTGAAAATGAAAACATGTTGAAATGTTGAAGTCATCATATGAATGAATGATGCTTGATACTTTGAGGAACCTGATGACCTCCAGTTCCTCTACATTGTCTTACTGCTCCAGCTGGTATGGCTGAAGATTAAATAAAGTTTTGTGACTAGTTCAGAGAAAAATGTAAAGCATAAGGTTTTGTATCCTTGCCCTACTATCTTTCTAGGGAAGGAGTTTCTTATTTTTCTTACCCTCTCTTTTCCTTATCTTTCTTTCCTTCCTTCCTTCCTTTTCTTTCCCTTCTCTACTTCTTCGTCCTCTCTCTTCTCTTTGTCTTCCTCCTCTTCTTTGTTTGGAAGCAGTGAACTCTTCCTTGCTGCTGGGTGGGGAGAAAAACTGGAGAAATGGAAAGTCAGGTGGCTGTTCATGATAAACAGAAAGGAGACATTCAGAAGGAAAAATCTAGTGGAGGTGTTGGAGGCTAGAGAGGCAATGGCCAGCAGGGGGATAAGAGAGGGAAGAGGAGGGTAGGTTCATGTTGAGGGGTCTGCAGAGGTGTGGAGCTAAATAGTACATGGAACTTCTGAAGGAAAAGGGTGGTATAATAAGGATTTTAAGGAAGGGTTGCTATGGGATGCATGGTGTCATTCCCTTATCTGTAATTCCAACCAAATTATTGAGAAGGTCAGATTGTGTATGTGTGTGTGTATGTGTGTGTGTGTGTGTGTGTGTTACATCAACACATGTGGCTGGGCACTAGGTAAGAGAGAGCTGACCCACTGAGACACCCAAAAAAGAAACAGTGTTAAAAAAATATTTTAAAACCGGATTTACTCCCTTTATTGTCTTCTGTAGTCGAATGAGACCACTCACTGCTTCCTGAACCTTGTTGGTCCCTTCTCACCTCCACATCTTTGTGCTTGCACACTCTCAATCTTAGTATCTGCCATCACCTCTGTTCCACTCTGCTGTCAAAATCCTACTAATCTTTCAAAGCTGAAATGCCACCTTTCCCTTAAAGCCTTCTCTGACTTCCTGTCTGGAATTTATTTTCTTTTTAATTCCTATTTCTATACTTTGCTTCAACCACTACCTTGTCTTACAGACACATGGGTTAGTCTCCCTCTGCTAGAGTGTGGGAGCCCTTCCTAAGCAGGAATCCTGTTCTACTCATTACTGTGTCCCACCCAGTCCCTTAGCAGAGGCTGAGTAAACATTAATGGAACATTAATGAAATAATGTGTGCTTGGATCATCAAATACAGTTTTTTAACCTGCATTTTCTCTTATAATTCATGAGTTATTTTTTATAAAACTCTTTTGTAGGTAATATTTACTTTCCATAGTACAACATTGAAAGGCAAACTTGGCAATACATTGTAACAGCCAATATTGTTCTAAAACAAGCAAGATGAAAAAGTAATATAGAACTCCTTTAGAGAATACTATTTACTTATTTATTTATTTTTGAGAGACAGGGTCTCACTCTGTCACCCACGGTGAAGTCCAGTGGCATGATCATAGCTCGCCTTGAACTTCTGGGCTCAAGTGATCCTTCCCCCTCAGCCTCGAAAGTAGCAAGGACCCTAGGCATGCACCATCAAACCCAGCTAATATTTTTTTTAAGTTTTTTTAGAGACAGGCTTTTGCTGTGTTGCCCAGACTGGTCACAAACTCCTGCCCTCAAGTGATCCTCCTGCCTTGGCCTCCCAAAGCACTGGGATTACAGTTGAGAATGCTATTTATGATTTCAGTTACTAAATTACAATAGGTACTCTTCTATTTGGAAATGTATTTATAAAATAGAATTGTGTGGAAGTGAAAGACAGCAAAACTGACAATCTGAAGTGTTTTTTGTTTGTTTGCTTGTTTTTGTTTTTTTAATGAATGGAATGGGTCTACGCGGTTTCCTTTTCTAAAATTTTAAAAAAATTGTCTAATGCTAATTATTCAAGAATCGGTAAATGTAAGTAACCTGAGGTGGTAATTAGAGGTAGTTTACATACTTCCCTTATGAAAAGGATAGATACTTATACCTGTACACATTTCTGTTTTCATATAGTCCCTTTGTCTCCTGGCAAGAGGTAAGAAGAGAAATTCAGATTTGAGACACTGCTGGGAGGAAATAATAGGATCCCAAAGAAAATGAATGAACAGTAGCTACATATACTCACATAGTTAATCTCAAAAACATATTGATTAGTGAAAAAGCAAATCACAGAAGAATATATACAGGATAAGTCCCCTTATGTAAAGTTAAAAAGCAGATAAAGCAATATATTGTTGAGAGATGTATGCATAGTGTTAAAACCATAGAGAAATCAGAGAATGTTAACAAAAAGTTCAAGAGGTGAACTTTACCCTTCTGGAATGCAGAGGAAAGTATGAAAGGGAAGGGAAATATAGGAGGACATAACAGAGTCCTTCAAAGGTACAGATAACATTTTATTTATTTATTTATTTATTTATTTTTAATTTATTATTATGATTATCATTATTTTTTGAGAAGGAGTCTCACTCTGTTGCCCAGATTGGAGTACAGTGGCGCGATCTTGGCTCACTGCAACCTCCACCTCCTGGGTTCAAACAATTCTCCTGTCTCAGCCTCCCTAGTAGCTGGAACTATAGGCGCATGCCACCACACCCAGCTAACTTTTTTATTTTTAGTAGAGACAGAGTTTCACCATGTTGGCCAGGCTGGTCTCGAACTCTTGACCTCAGATGATCCGCCTGCCTTGGCCTCTCAAAGTGCTGGGATTATAGGCATGAGTCACTGCACTTGGCCATAATATTGTATTTCTTGAACTGAACTTTGACTTTACATTGGAATCACATGGAGAGTTTTTAAAATTTTGATGCCTGGATCCCAGATTCTGATTTAATTGATCTGCAATGTTGCCTTGATATTAGGAATTTTTAGAGTTCCCAAGATGATTCCATTGCTCATCCAAGGTTGAGAATCTCTGGTTTAGAGCAATAAACACCCAAAGACTCACCCTTCCCCATCCATACCAGCTTTTTCCTTGTATGCTTACCTGGAGCAAGCTTTTGATTGTCAGTCAAATCTGAGCCTAGCTCACCTACCTATCTTGAGTCCTATTAATCACATTTTTACCTGTCTGATTCTATCATAAGTCTTTATTCTTAGAAAAGCCTATAGTTACAGACTAAGTCTCACCTCAAATAAAATTAATAGCAATTACACTCTTGTCCTTGGTCTTAATTCAAACCTAAATACTTTATGCATTCTGCAGTTTACTCAGGGAATTTCTACCCCTCTTACCACTTGGGAACAGGGACCAGGACAGAGCCCAAGCAATGTTTATGCACTTGGGTTTTGGGGGCTCAGGAGTTGGAAAGGAGCAAGGAAAACAGAATATGGACAGTGACTCATGATGAGATTAGCAGCAATCCTGACTCGATCCAGAGTCACCACTGTGATAGTCAGTTGTCACTTTCCTGGGGTCACTATTGGGCTGTGGAAACCAGCTCCCGAGAGGTGGCATTTGTAGGTAAGTATGAAGTGCCCTCAGCTTTGGAGAAAAGGGTATATGATGATTTGTGCAAACTTTTAGATTCAGCTATTTTTACTTTGACATACCCCAACAATGAGTCATTAAACACTCATGACATTGCATCCAAGAGGTGTCTAGCCTAGATATCCTCACCTCTGTGGAGGCCCACAAAGCCAGAGGAGACTTCCAGGAAAATACTTTTAGTCAAGCAAAGATGAGTCTATTGCTTGCTGCAGTTAAGAAGATCACACACCATGAGGAACCATAAATTGTCTTGAAAAGAGGGAGTTAGGAGGAGCTTATTTTAAGAATTGTGCTTGTGTTGTGTTAAATGATTTGGGGGAGGATTCAAAGAAGCAGGGGTCCGGATTGGAATCTGTCAGAATGCAGGTCAATTAGGTGAATGGGTATCTTAATATTTTTTATTTAAGGGGCAAGAGGAATAGAGCAGAGCTAGAGTTGACATTGGAAAGGAAGCAGTTGTCATTCATATTCTTTGGAAGATGTTTGATTGTTTTGTGGTTGCACAGTCTCTTTGTTTTGAACTCTGTTCGAGCAAGTTTATGGAGTGGTCTTTTTTGTTTACTTTGTAATTATGGTGAGTTCTCACCTGATGCTTAAATAATGTGAAGCTGTTAATATTCAACAGGAAAACACTGTGGCATAGCTGGTAGCAACTAGGCCGGCTACTAGCTGACAGTTGTCACGGCTACGTTCTTCTTTTGAACCAGACAATTTGGAGTCAGGGTAAGGATGACAACAGGGTCAAGGAATGATTACGGATGAGGGATGGGAAGGAAGTTAGGAAACATGAGCAGAAAAAGCTAATCTAAACAGGCATAATAGGTCTGCCACATTTCTTCAGCTAGAAAGCCCAATCAATCATTCCAAGAAAGTGTCTGCTCATTCTCTGAAAATTCATTTGTAGGAATGGGCCAAAATACAAACTTTTTTTCTTTATAGCACATTTCTTTCATCCTCCTCTTTCTTTTTACTCTGTCCTTCCTTCCATACTCTCATTCATTAATTCAAATCAACCAAGCAACATCTGACCAGCCAATATTTTATTATGTACCAGGCACTGTACTAGCGTGTAGTTTCTACTGCAACATAATGAACTACCACAAATGTAATTGCTTAGAAAAACAATCATTTATTAGTTCACCGTTCTGCAGGGCACAAGCCCAGGCATGGCTGGGCTTTCTGCTTAGGGTCTCACAATGCTAAAATCAAGGTGTCGGCTGGGCTAATTTTCTGTCTGGAGATGCTGAGGAAGAACCTGATTCCAAGTTCATTCAGCTTTTGGCAGAATTCAGTTCCTTGAGGCAGCGTGATTGAAGTTCCTGTTTTCTTACTGAATGTTGGTCAAGGACTGCTTGCTCTCAGCTCCTAGAGGCTACCGGCAGTCTGCTACCTGGCCCCCACAGACAGTTCACAATATGATTATTGATCTTCTTCCGGGTCGGCATAAGTGTGTCTTTCTCCCATCCAAATACTGACCAGGCTCAACTCTGCTTAGCTGACAAGATCAGATGGGACTGGTTGCATTCAGGGTGGTATGGCTGTACACAGGAGTGTGTCTTTCTAATGTCTTCCCTGCAACCAACTGAAGACAATTTTCTACTTTTAAAGGTCTCATGTGATTCGGTCATGTCTAACCCGGATAATATCCCTTTTGCCCTATAACATAACATAATCACAGTTTCTGTCCATACTCAACAGGATAGGATTATACAAGGGTAAGAGTCATTGGGACTCATCTTGGAATTCTGCCTACCTCAGATCAATACAGATATCAATAATCAATAGTGCTTCCCCACAAAGAGCTCACAGACTTTCATATGAGTCAGCCACTTAAACATAATTTAAATACACAGTATGGTAATAGAGCTACATAATTATAGCAAGGTCAAATAAATGGAGGCAATAATTAACTTTACTGGAATGGAGGGATTATGGAAATCTCTATACAGAAGAGAAGCTATTTCAGTTGAGTGGAAGCTGAATCATCAGATGGAGAGGATGGAGAAGAATTTTCCTTATGGAAGGCCGCCAGGAATAGAAAGAGTGTGTGTGTGTGTGTGCGCAAGTGTGTGTGTGTGTTTGGTATGTGTTGGGAAGGTAAGGTGGGGAGGCAGGGCCTTTGGCATTGGAGCACAGTAGAGTGAGAAGAGGGAGCTGATAATGTAGACAGATAACATTCAGAGATAAAGTGGTAGAGCAAGAGCTGGTAAAAGAGTCCCAGGGAAGAGTAGTAGTCAAAGACCTGGTAGTACTTGTTTTCATTCTCTGCAAGCAAACACTCCTCCATGGGTGGTATGCTTGATTTGGTTACGTAACCATCATGGGAGGCACATGATCATTTTATCTTGCTCTGCCATTTTGCGCTTTTAGCAAATAGAACTCACAAAAAAGACCCAGAAAGACAGATGTTTCAATTTCCTTTCTTCGGGGGAATGAGATGTTTTTGCATTTGCTACATTAGGACAACACCTTAGAGTAAGACACTTAAATGATGTATTACTGCCTTATAAAATCACAAGAACAACATTTAACTAACAATAATTGGGGAGAATTAGCATTAAATGAGCAATTCATGGGAAAGAGTGATCGGTAGACATCTACAGTGCATGGAAGGAAGAAAAATGAAAGAGCAACTGTTTCAAAATGACTTTTTGTGCATAAAGTATACGGAATTTGAGTGTCTGGAGTGCAATTAAGAATTAATTAGATAAAAAGCCATGAGCCTCACAATGTGATTTTAAAAACAAATACTAATATTAATTAATTGAATAACAATGAATACGCACTGCTGAGGTTATATGTAAGACCTTGACTTGGGTTTGGGTATGAAGATTTGTGGCTACATTAAACTGTGGACTTTAAAAATGTTCAGAATATGCTTCTTGATAAAATAGAAAACTAGAGCAATTGTAAGCAGAACTCAAAACTTCGCGAAAATGCTCTCAGGACATAAGTGTTTACTGCCTGATCCCTTAGAGGAAAAAAAAGAGAAGTAATTATACAGGTTTGGAAGATAAAAAGGTTCTGTTTAATAATCATTATAAGGTAGCAAAAAGTAATTTTGTTGGGTAGCTAATATGCTTCCACGGCAAGGTGACCAGTCTTTTTGATAAACGAATATGTATATTCACATATATATATATGTAACGAAATTTTGCTTTCGTGTGGTATAATTCAACAGACATTTCACTAGGAACATTGGTTTAAATGATAGTAAAAGGTCATACTAAAAAGGTTGTTATCAGTAGTAGGAATACATTGAACGATTTGCCAAGGGAGTCAAAGCTCACTTCACCTTAGATAAAATGTAAGCAAGAAGTGTCAAGGTTTTGCAGCTAGGGATATGTTAGCAAGGCAGTTTGTGGAAACTCTTTTGGCAATTTAAAAGGAGGATATATTTACTTCTTTCCATGTTCAAAGAACATTTATGCAGGTGCCTACTAAGTGCAAAGCACTGTGGTAAGTTCCTAAAAAACTGAGGGTCCTATTTAAAGCCTGCTCTTAGAAGATTCTGGACCATCTGTCTTTCTGTGCTGTTGAAAAGGGCCATCCTAATGGAGCAAAGAACAATTACCTTAAATATCTCTTAGAGCCTGCTTTAGACATCTGATTACTTATGATTAAAAAAATGTATCCACATATATGAAGAGAGAGAGAAAAAAATAAAATTCATGGCCAATGTAGAAAAGAGGAGGATTACATCCTGATTTGTGATATAAAATATTAGGAAAGCAAAAATAGTTTTTACCAAATGTGTTTCTACCTAGGATTTTTTTTCAAAGGTAATAATTAAACTAAAGTTATCTGTCTTGCTGTAGACAAATTAAAGTGTATTTTTAAAGCTTGCTTTCTTAAAATGCAAGCAAACATTTTGAAGCTCAAAGCCATTTGAAAAACACAAACATTTTACCTTGTTAAGAGAAAGAATAGTCATCTACACCGATTTTCATGCCCAATCCCATATCTGTTTTGCCTCCCACACTAATGACCTTATCATTCACTTAGCTTTCCAAGCTAGCACACTTTGAGTCATTCTCAATTTCTTCCTGTCTCACCCGTTCCTACTTAGTTACTGAATCTTATTGATTCTACCTTTGGAATATTTCTCAAATGTGTACACTTCTGTTCCATTGCTATTCCTTTTGTTTGAGGTCTCATTTCTCTCTTGGACCATGGTAATTGCTTACTTAGTCTTTCACAGATTCTGTCAACAAATATTTATTGAGCACTCATTGCTATTATGTTACTGGTATTATTAAAACCATCACATTTTAATCTCCTGTCCAGAACTATTGCATGAGCTCTAGATCCTATATCCAGCTATTTATCTGATATCTCCATTTAGCTGTCTCATTAGCAGTCTAAACCTAGCTCACCTAAAGCAGAACTCAAAATTCACCCTTCCTGCTTCCCATTCTCAACACCTCCTAACATTTTCTCTCTCTTTTTCTTCTTTTTAGTAAACGGAACTGTCAGGCTTCCAGGAACTCAAGAGACACCCCGAGAATCATCTTTGATTCATCCATTGTTCACTCCCTCTTATCCAATCTTTCAGCAAATCCTGTTGATTTGACTTCCAACATCCATCTTGGATCTAATCACTTCTTTCCACCTCTGGAATCAGACTACCTGGTTCAAATCTGAGTACTACCACTTACTATGTTACCTTGATTTCAAATGGTTTCAAAATCAGACTTTTCAGAGGGGGGAAAAATGGCATCATTTAAAACTTCTAAAATGTGCCTTTACTATCAAGAGCCAAAGTATAAGGACAGTGAGGAAAAGTGTGCTCTGGCTTAGTCTTTTTACATCTTCCAAACTAGCTTTTTTTTTTAATGGAGGAAAGACAGGGGGATTTCTAGATACTCAATAGGAGTGGAATTAATGGCTAGGAAAGAGTTTATAGCCTGCAGTTTGGTGTTTGGTCAGCATCTCATAATGATTTATTTATTACTGGCATTTATTTGGTGGGGGCAATGATAGAATTGTCTTGCATTCATGTGACTTGCAGATATTTCCCTACATTCAGAAACTGGATTATCCTTTGATGTATAGTAGGATTTCAAGATAGAAGTTATGCTTTTTGAGATATTTTATGTTATAGGGAAGTATTTTGACCTGACATTTTTTAAAAAGCCTAGCTAATTGGGGAACATTATACTTCCCCAATTTCTTCACTCTAAAAGTCTATATTTTTGTCTGAGTATGTGATTGCTTCAATTAAGGTTTTTCTCTTCATTTTCTTATACGTCTATTTTTTTTGAGACAGAGTCTCACTCTGTGGCCCAAGGTGGAGTGCAGTGGCGCAATCTCGGCTCACTGCAAGCTCTGCCTCCCGGGTTCACGCCATTCTCCTGCCTCAGCCTCCCAAGTAGCTGGGACTACAGGCGCCTGCCACCACGCCCGGCTAATTTTTTGTATTTTTAGTAGAGATGTGGTTTCATCATGGTCTCGATCTCCTGACCTCGTGATCCGCCCGCCTCGGCCTCCCAAGGTGTGAGCCACCATGCCCGGCCTTATATGTCTATTTTTAAGTCAGATTTATTCTCACTTGTCCTATCACTAAGTTTAATTCTGGTGTCCACAAACACCTCTGCTCTTTTATTTTCTTCTTGAAAGGAATGTCTTCTGCTCTTACTTTTCTTATGTCCAAACTTGAGATAGTTAAAAGACATAAGCATCTGAGAACTTCTTTATGTTGTCTACTGTAGTCAGGTCTCAGCATTTACATGTTGCAATACACAGTGTTTTATTAATTACTTTCTTTTCATGTTTCATTTACATTACAATTAGAGTATTATGTTAATTTCTGAGAAATTGTGTGTAGGTAGATTCTATTATCTGTGATGCTTAACTTGAGATCATTAAAGGGATTACTTCAAAACATTTGTTCAATAAAAATGAGTGCTCCATCTGATGGGGTTAAACATCATTGGCTTCCATGCTAACAGGCCCTTGGGAAAAGGCCACAGAAGAGCTGAGGTGGCAGACAGAGGTAGCCTCGAAGTTCAGTGGAGGAAGATGTAGAGCATGTGGACATGACAGCCCAGATTCTAACAAGAGAGCAGAAGACCCAGCAGAAATCCAGGCTTGCACCTGGGACCAGGTAGGAATAACTGCACATGGAGGAGGTGAGAGGGACCAGCAGGAAAAGGAAACTCCCCTGCAGACCACAATTCCCTTAGCCAGTATGAAAGTGCTTAGCTCACTGTAGGAGAAGGCAAAGAGGAAGGGAAGGGGAGAAACACAAATTTGACTGTTTATTCCAAAGATACAGAGGTTAACTCAGAAGTGGCTGAATTGATGTAAGTTGAATGCTTCTCATTTCTCTCTGTCTCAGGCAATAGAATCTTAAAGGCAAAGTCTCATTTTGTTATTTGAAAATGAAAGAAGTGAAATCTTTCCATACCAGGCCTGCGGACTCACTTCTGTAAATTATTTTCCCCACCATTGCCAGCCTAGCCTAAGTCCCCATCATCTCTTGCCTGGAGAACAACAGTCACTTCCTAACTGATTTCCCTGCTTTCTCTTTTGTCTTTCCTAATCCATTCTTCATGGAACCCAGTGAACTTTTAGTATCAATCAGTCCTGTCATGTCCTCAATGACTACTTTGCACCCACTATCATGGCTCTGACTCCAAACCTCCCTCTCTGTTGTTTCTCTATCATTTGTCTGTCTGAAGCGCCCTAAACTCTTTTCTGTTCCAGATCTTTGTGCTTATTGTTCTGCTTAGAAAGCTCTTCTCCAGGATGTCTGGCATGGCTGTACCATTCTAATCTTTCAGGACTTAGCCCCTTTGCCTCTATGTAACAACAGTCTTTTCTGACCCTCCAGGGGAAAGGCCTGCCCCATTCCCTCCACCCTGCCATGAATTCTTTGTCATATTACCCCGCTATGTCCCCTCATAGCACTTGTAATTATCTCAGTTGACATCCCTTTTGATGACAACTCTGTCCTTCCAGTTGTTTAGGCCCCAAACTTTGGCATCATCCTTGACTCCTCTCTTTTTCTTTTACCCCACATTCAATCTGTCTGGAAACTCTGATGGCTCTGTCTGGAAAATGCAGGCAGTCTGATCTCTTCCGACCACCTCTGCAACTACCCTGTCTTGGTCTGGGCCACCATCAATCTCACCCGATTACTGGAATAGCCATTTAACCAGTTTTCCTGCTTCTGTGTTTTCCCTTTTACAGTTGACTCGCAATAAAACACTCAAAACGATCCCTTTTAAAACTGTTCAAATCTTCCAGTGGCTCCTCATTTCTCAGAGTCAAATTCTCACAATGGCCCACAAGGCCTGACATAACCTTCCTTCCACTGTCTCTCTGACTTCTTCCTTACTGTTTTACCCTGCTGGAATTCAAATTTTTGAGGGTAAAAATTATTGTCTTTATTGTTCATCAGTGTATCTCAAATACCTAAAACTACATGGCATACAGCAAGGGCTCAATATATATCTTTGAATCGAATGAATGAATCTTGCTTACTTCTTTATAATGTATTTTTCCACTGTTAGACTATAAGTTACATGAGGACGGGATCCTTATTTTTGTTTAATAGCATATCTAAAGCATTCAGAAGAGTATACAGTGCATAGTAAATGCTCAACAAGTCCTTTTCAAAGAAATAAAAGAATATCTATTGGGAAAAGATTAGTGCATCTACTTACCCTATACTGAGTTAATGAATACCTTATACATACAGATGGTTTCCATTCATCCTTATAGGCAACTATCTATGGTGGATGTTATACAATAAGGCAAAGAATGAACTGTTCAGATAAATAGAACTTTATGGGAAGTGGTATGTAGGGTCATGGTTGCCCCAAAGTTACAATAATGTAGTGAACCGGACTATATCACAACCAGTATATATCCCAATTCTCTCTGCCATTGGTTCTAAGTATGTGGGCTCTGTCTGCTTAACTTCCTGAGGAAAAAGAAAGCTGTCACTTTGCTGGTTATTTGCAAAACTGCTTACCCCAGGGGCTTTTGTGGGGAGAAAGATTGTTTACAAAACTGAAAAACAGAAGTCATTTCAGTATATAAGAGCACTTTCTATTCTTGTAGGAGAGAGTCATGCTGCCAATGACTTACATTATCTGTTTTGTTTTCATCTCTACGGAAGGGCATTCACATCTCTCTTCCTCTGTACAAACGTACGGGATCCAAAACTATTCTCTGTGATCGTTTGGATTGTTAATCTCGCCAGGGTTTCTTCAACATTCTCAAGGCAGTTTCTGGCACCAAAGGGAAAATGGAGAAGTTGAGATGCAATTTTATTTCCCAATTGAACTTGATTAAATGGAGACCGTTCTAATCAAAAGTTTGAATCCTGGGGGAGTGCGATATTGGTAACAGGTTTGAGAATATTGCAGAAGAACAGGCAGGAAGGATAATAAAGTCAAGGCAGAGAAAGAATCAGGCAAGGAAATAATTGTAGTAAAGCTTATTAAGGCATAAAATTAGGTGAACAAATTGTTTCACAGATAGTGTTAAGCTCATTGCTAGACTGGCAAAGGAAGTGGAAGAAAGCTCTTTGAAAACGTTATTTTTATTATTTTAATAATTTGTGTAGGAATCGTAGTAGCTGCAATCTGTTAGGGAGAAACAATTGCCAGCTGGTGTCATCGTGGAGTAACTATAGTAGGCTGAATGCAAGTATGTTTTGCCTTTTTACCTAGAGAGCATTCAATTTTAGAAAGTTTCTATTCATTTTTGCCTGAATGTGAGGTCTGCCCTTATAGATAAGGAAGCCTGTTTATTGTGTGATTTAAGAGCTTTGATTAGGTTCACACCAAGTTCTACAACTGTAATAGGCAGACCACACCTGGGAGAGACTGTATTTACATGACCAAAGTTACCTATTATTAAAAAATGAATTTTTGAGTACATGCCTAAATTGTCTGTGTTATTGCCTTGATTCTATGCATTGTTTTCCTTGTGGTTACCTCAAGGAAATGGTGTCACTTCAATAGCTATTTTACTGAAAACAAAACGAGATTTTCAGGGATAATGTTCTTTGGAAAGTGTTAAAGGCACACTTATTTATGGAAATACACATTTTCTTAGCAATGTAGCTGCTGTATGTTTGTTGTACATTTTATTTTTACAATTCTCCTAAGTGATTTATTTTAACAATTATACAATCATTTTACGATTGTTATTGTTATTTTTCCCTCTTTCTTGAAACTAATAGACTAAGTGACAAAATACTGCAGGATGTAGAATTGCTCAGCTTTGCCTATAAAGTCAGGAGGAGAGGGAACATAATTTAATTATTCTACTGCAATTCTGTTGTCTCTTCCTGCCTCTTGACTCAAATGGTCTCAAGAGGGGACAGAAGAAATTATGGGCTCTGTTGTTGATGTTTGTTGAACTTCTTCAGTGAATGTGTTTTAGGGATGTTAGCGGTTTCTAATTTCGCTTTGCTTTCACTTAAGCTTTCCTTGCTTCAGTTTCCTCATCTCTGAAATGGGATATTATACTTCTTTTATCTCCTTAGAGTGTTGTTCTGAGAAGCAAATGAAGTAATGGCTAGGAGAGTGATTTCCACTCTACAAATTACCACTAGTATTATGGTTATCCATTTTGGTAGCTAATAAGGTGATGTTTATCCATGTGATATCAAGCAATTTTACAGGAAATGAGAAGCTTCTTCGATAGGGTGATATAAAAAGGTATAATGATGTTTTACTTAGCTAAAGCAGAGGTATGTGTATATGAACCAGACACATTCAGAAAATAATTGTTGGGTGTTATTGGTGTTTGTTTTATCACAATTTCTTGCTGTGGAGTGAGGTGTGATGCCATTAATAGGATTTCAAACTTAGGTGAGAGAAAAAGAAAATATAATCAAAAAAGCTTTAAAGAAGCTGATTCATCTCACCCAACACCTTTTCTGCTAATATAAGCTCCTACATATTAGGAAAGGCACGGGTTGGAGTTGTTTTTAGAGTTGAAAACAGGAAAGAAAGCAGAATAGGGAAGTTTTTTTGAGAAGAATTCCACCTGTCTAAACAATGAAAATAGTATCCTATGGGCAAGCTTTAGCTTCCTTGAAAGAGCTCTGGATCTTCACTGATGGTTGCAGAGGGGACACCCTGATAAACAGATGACATCGGCAGAGCGTCTCGGAAAGAAACAAGTGCATGCTATGAAATATTGTAGCACATCTGTGGAATACCAGGTGGAGCAGACTGCAGCTGGTAGTGTAGCTGGGAGGGACACATTGGCCTGGGCCAGGGAATCACACTGCATCCTCCTCACCTTTAACATATTGCTACTGTCCACTCGGAAAATAGGTCGAGCAGGTCTAGGGAATGTGGTAGGGCAGTTACAACAATTTGATGGTATATCTTTTCACTATCTGAAAAACAGAAGTTGTTACAGAGCAAAGATTTAGTTCTGGGGTAACACTAAATGCAGTATCTAGATGTTTGAAAAATAAAGTTTCCAAAAACATCTGTATACAAATTAGGGCTTATGAAATATAGGCAAGCATAAGTCTTATCTCCCACCATTGTTGGGAAGGAATAAATCTTGAACATTTAGGAGTTCAACGTCTATTAGTAGAATGATTTTTTTAGGAGGTGATCCCTAAACTTTTTATGTTCTAAGTACTGCATGGTTGAGGGCTGGACTGTCTAGTGCTGAAAGAAAGTGTGTGTTTAATATAGAGCCTGATACACAGTAGGTGCTTAATGGTTAATTGATGCTGGTTGAATACAGTTGTATAGTTGGACGACCAAGTTTGTTGTTCAGGGAGGACCAGCATAAAACTCGAGCACCAGTTAGAATGTCTTGGGTAGAAATTCACAGCAGTCTGGAGCCACGTTCCCCTGCCGAGAAGGG
Source organism: Piliocolobus tephrosceles (assembly GCF_002776525.5). NCBI lineage: Eukaryota > Metazoa > Chordata > Mammalia > Primates > Cercopithecidae > Piliocolobus > Piliocolobus tephrosceles. The sequence goes on along the minus strand of NC_045455.1, from coordinate 17,509,872 downwards.
AGCTGCCGACCCGTGTGAAGTCTGGTCTAGGTGAGTCTTCCCGGGAGTGTGCAGGTGTTATTCCCGCAAATAAGGCCAGCCACTACCAGACGGAGAAGCTGCCCATTTTAAGGTCTGAGATCAGCGCCAGCGACGCTTACCTCGGGGCCTCTTCACGCCCCACCTTTGCCTTTCTGCCAAATCTCTCCTCGCTCCAGGCCGAAGGGATTCCCACCCCCAGCTGCCTCATCCGAGCCCCGCGGAGCAGCGGACTCCTCCCCTGGAAACTCCTCCGGGGCTGGGGAAGGATTCGGCGCATGCTCCGTACCTAGGGCAGGTTTTTGCTGCGGGTAGCAGGGCTCCTGTCACACCGGCTGGCGGGTTGTGGCGGTGCCAGCCTGTGTGTGCCAGTGTGTCTGCGTGCCTGCGCCTGGGCGGACAGCCCGGAGCGGCAGTGCGACTCGCCGGGAGAGGCGTCTCAGCAGAGGCGCCTCGCCCGCTGCCGCTGCGCTGCGGGGGCCGCTCTGCAAACTTGAGGCGAGCGCCGTCAGCCCTCGCGGCTCCAGAGCCCGGCGACCTGCCGGCAAAGGCGCCGGGCGCGCGTGCCGGGCGCGGTGCCGCGGCCGGCCGGGGCAGCGGGACCGGGCCGCGCCTTCGCCCTTGGCCGGCGCCCTGGCGAGCCTCATGCAGCTCCAGCGCTCGCGGCCGCAGCTCCCCGGCTCCCCGGCTGCGCGCTGCAGGTCCAGGACCCGAACCGCGCTCCCCAGCGCCTGAGCGCCCGCAAGCCGCCGGCGGGATGCCGCGCGTCGTCTGAGAGCGCCGCGCCGGGGCGGGAGCAGGAAGCGGGCTGGCCCGGGCGCCCCCGGGAGCGCAGGGCGCCCCACGCCGCAGCCGCAGCCGAGCGCGCCGGCGCCCGCCTCCCCCGCCCGGCTCGCAGGCCCCGGCTCCGCCAGCCCCAAGGGCCGCGGGGCCGCCAGCCAGCCGCACGCCTCGGCGTCAGGGGCATGGAGGAACGGCGGGCTCCGAGCCGCGCCCCGGAGTCCCCGAAACTTCCGAGCGGGCGCCCGTCCGCCCTGCCGCCGCCGCCGCCGCTTCGCCTGACGGCCTGAGAGCGGGACCATGGATGAAAGGTTCAACAAGTGGCTGCTGACGCCGGTGCTCACTCTCCTCTTCGTGGTCATCATGTACCAGTACGTGTCCCCCTCCTGCACCAGCTCCTGCACCAACTTCGGGGAGCAGCCCCGCGCGGGGGAGGCCGGCCCGCCCGCAGTCCCGGGTCCCGCCCGCCGGGCTCAGGTGCCGCCCGAGGAGTGGGAGCGGCGGCCCCAGCTGCCCCCGCCGCCCCGGGGGCCCCCCGAGGGGCGTCGGGGGGCCGCGGCGCCAGAGGAGGAGGACGAGGAGCCCGGAGACCCCGGGGGGGAGGAGGAGGAGGAGGAGGAGGAAGACGAGCCGGACCCCGAGGCCCCGGAGAACGGCTCCCTGCCCCGGTTCGTACCGCGCTTCAACTTCACCCTGAAGGACCTGACCCGCTTTGTGGATTTCAACATCAAAGGGCGCGACGTGATCGTGTTCCTCCACATCCAGAAGACCGGGGGCACCACGTTCGGACGGCACCTGGTGAAGAACATCCGGCTGGAGCAGCCTTGTAGCTGCAAAGCCGGCCAGAAGAAGTGCACCTGCCACCGGCCTGGCAAGAAGGAGACGTGGCTCTTCTCCCGCTTCTCCACCGGCTGGAGCTGCGGGCTGCACGCCGACTGGACGGAGCTCACTAACTGCGTGCCGGCCATCATGGAGAAGAAGGACTGTCCCCGCAACCACAGCCACACCAGGTACTGTCCCCTGCCCCGTCTCTGTTCTTCCCCTCCCACCCCCATCCCGTCCCTCTTCTTCTGTCCTGACCCAGAGCGACCCCGCGCTCCCTGCCCCTGCCGATGCTTTCCTGGCGTCTTGGGCGGTTGGCGCCTTGGCTTTGGGGAGGGATGAGAGACGTCTGGATAGTGCCCAGGTCCTGAACTCATTCTTCCCCCAGTCCCCACCGCTTCCCGCCACCCCTCTGCCTTCACCCTCTAAGGTGTGCGGAGCCACCGTGTGGATCCTGCCTGGTGCCTATAGCACAGCCTGGCCTCCCTCCCAGTGGACGCTGGAAAAACGCCCTGAAATGGGGAGGGGATCGCAGTCTGGGTTAGACCAGCCTTGCAAAATTGTGAACTTAAGTTTTGGGAGTGCAAACCTAAACCCAGGAAAAGGAAGGGGGAGTAGAGAAGCAGGGCAGAAGTTTTCCAGGTATGGTGAAGCTGGAGACGAATATAATCCCTCTATAAGTGGCTTTTGGGTGGCAGGTCAGGAAACAGTCAATCCTCTTGGTGACACTTTGAAGATACACGTGCAAATTTCTGCTTTACCTCGATAGATAACTCTAATTCTGGAGATGGTCTTTGTTGCCCAGCAGTGCCAGGATTTGGACTCACCAGTCCTCAGAAAGATTTCCATGCTCTTCCTAGGCCATTGCATCAACTTATTCCAAAAGTACCTGTTAAATGCTTACAGGGTGCCTGACAGTGTGCTAGGTGGTAAGTGAGTATAAAGATAAAATAACATCCCTTGTTTTCAGGATGGAATGACATTCTTGATCCTCTGCCTCCTAGCCTTAAAAAACAGTAATACAGTGGAGAATTAGGAAAGTTAAAAATCTTAATAGCCAATGAAACTGCTTACATTATTAACATGCTTTGAGAGAGACATGGGCTTAAGAATTTGGTTGAAGGTTCTTTCTGCCCGTTGCAGTTTGAAGATTAATCTGACATGCTTGCTCAAGGATGAAAATATTAAAAGCTTGGAACATTAGTTCATTGAAGTTTTTATCTTAAAGGTTTCAAACAACTTGGTATGAGGAAATAGGAATTTAAAAAGCTCAAGCTCATTATGTTGATAGCACAGATAGCTTTTACATTTGACGTTATAGAAAAGCTTCATTTACTGGAAGCTACCCAGATTCTGGAATTCACCACTACTGAAGCATCTAATTCTACTTCATTTCTCCAAGAATGAGCGAAATTTCATTATGGGATTTTTTACTCTGGCAGTTTTTCAAATACTTTCCCTCCTCCCTGCTCCTTTTCCTGTTTCATGCACATTGGTTAGAATAAGAAACTGGATTTGGAATGAGGGCATTAGGTTCTTCCCTTAGTATATTTTACAGATCCTTTGCTTTTAAATATTTTTAATAGTGTATTACTTTAGATCCTGCCACTCTCTTTTAGCTTAAAACAGTTTTTCAGTTAAGTATTACTTCCAAACCTCCTAACACATAACATGATTACTTCAGTGAGACACAATTTCTGCTACATTTCATCCAACCTTGTACTCCATTTAGATTAATTACTGATTGACCCCAAAGAGTTTGCTAGACTGCTTCCCAGCTTCCATTTCACTAAAACTGGAGTCTTATTGATTATCACATAGAAAACTCTTCAGTAGGGGCTGGCATTATTTTTGTCCCATGTACTTAAAAGTCTTAGTAAATAGATGAAGATTTTAGAGGACTTAGAGGAGGATGTGGAATCTAAAAATAATTTGTGCTTAGTGATGAATAATGCTACTATAGACCCTGAATAGGTGACAAGCAGTAAGGTCTCACTTCTATAGGAAATACTTAATGTCTCTTTATTCTGTGACATAGGAAAACTCCACCGTGACTGTTTAAACATATGATTTCTAGTGTATGATCAAATTATTTTCTTTGTTTAGTAATGGAGCATAAACATTCATTTCTCTCTGAATCACAAGTTAGCAGACAATTAGTCACCCTGTTCTGGTTTCCTTTTCTTTCTTAGAAAAAACATTTTTGGTAGTATCTTGTTTTTACCTCATTTTATAATCCTTCTTTATTTTCCTTCCCACCCTCTCTGTCTTCCCAGTAATTCTCAATTACTTCCTTGCTCTAGATACTGTAGGAGGGAATAGTTGTGGCATATGTGAAGTGCCCTGCATCAAAAGCTATAGGGAAAAAGTTGAAAGGATGTTAACAGTAGCATCTCTCTAGCAGAGAAGATTGAATTAGTTGTCTGTCATTGTAATGTGTGTGTACAGCATTCTACAGGCAACTAGATTAGCCTGGATAATGGAGGGTACATTTTCACAATGCAAAATGGCAGATAATCTATTGGTACATAATGGAAACAAGGTTCTACTTCAAATAGGGCTGACTCTAAGCAAAATTCTTAAGCAGATCTTGTTGATTTCGGTTCCCTAGTCTTTCTGCTTTTGGTCCCCGCCAAGCGTCTCCTCCCAATTTCACTCAGAGATGAATGCCCTTAAGGATCACATAATGGGTAAGAGTAAGGATTCTGGAATCAGATAAATATGGCTCTTGTACTTACTAGCTGTGTACCCAGGAGTAAGTTACTCTGTCTGAGTCTCAGTTTCTTCACTTTTAAAGTGTAGATAATAATTAGTATGGCCATTATATTATAGGGGTGTTGTGAGAACTAGATGAATCAATGTGTGCAAAATGCTTAGCATAGTATATATGCATAGTATAATATGCTGGCATATCGTACTTACTATGTGGATATATAGTAATAGTGCAATATCAGTTGTTAATTGCAATAATAGGTTCCCTATTCAAGGCTTTCTTCCTAAAAAACCATGAGGTCAGTTTGTTAGAGAAGCTCTGTATAAATGAGTCACCTTACAGAGATACCATTTATGATTACTTATACTCAGCATCCTAGGTTGCAAACTTAAACAATAAGTTGAAAATTATGGACATTTGGTCATCAGTCTTTGTAGGAGAGAAAGTGGGAACAAAGTTGGGGGCACACAATATAATTGGATATACATTCCTTTGGTAACACAAAAAACTATCTGGAATGGTGAGAGGGGAGGTGAGAACATCTAGGACTGAAGGCAGAAGAAGGAAGCCACCTCTGAAGAGAAATCCATGGCAAACCTGAAGGGGCCATCATATGGATTATGTGGGCCATGAAGGGGCAGGACCTTGGGCTGGTGGTTTGAATGCAGCACAGAGGTAACTTCTGACCACAGAAACTGGTTGGAATAGGATGATGGCATATCGGAATGACCTCTTTTATCATATCACTGATGGTTTCTTCCCATTATTTTTGTGTTCCTTTTCCCCCCAGTTACTTTTTTTTTTTTTTTTTGGCAGGTTATTCTTTCTCACTCTCTTTATGTTTCCTTCTTTATTACTGTATACCCATTTATCTGCATGTCCAAAGCCTTAAAAGACTCCTTTTTAGCATTCTTGAGTATGTATAGAATCATAGCATTTTATGGCTAAAAAGGACTGAAGAGAGAATCTAGTCCCACATTTTTCACGGGGAATGTAACCATAAAAAGGTGAAATGACATACCTAAGGTTTCTTGAAGGAATTCATGTCTCCATTTTCATTATTTATATTCAATGTTTTGCTTACTATATATCTTCTGTTTACTATGGAAAGTGTAGTGGAGTGTGCCTTAAGCACCTACTTACTATGTGCTGGGCACTACGATAGTTCTGGGAATTACGTTTTAAACACTGGCAGCCCTGTGTAGCCTAGGCTTCATCTTTGGTAAGTGAGTATCACTCCCATTCTTAAATAATGATGTAAAGATATTCTAGCTGCATCATTTGGTAAGATAGGATGGCAATTTTTCTCTTTTATGACCTGTATTCCATTAGTTTTGTTAGAATAGTTTGAACCCTGTGGATGTTGTATTAAATAGGACCTTCTGTGTTGCAAGTTATACAAACCTAACTCAAAACTTATTTCAGCCAGAGGGGAATTATTGGCTAACCCAGTCACACCACAGGAAGGTGGGGGAGAGGTGGTTTCAGGAATGACTGGAACCGGAGATCTGGGGTCTTTCTTCCCATACTCCTTTGCATATTGATCTCATTCTGTCAAATTGGCCAATTCCATAAGGTGGGCAAATGCTCTTCTTATCTCATAGCTCCACAAGCCGAGAGGGAAGCAGGCCTTCTCTGAGTTCCAGTTTGAAATATTTGGGAATGACTCTGATTAGCCCAGCTTGGAACTTGTGACTATTCTTTCAGTCAATCATTGTGGCCAGGGAGAGAGATAAGGTTATCTGACTCACCTTGTATCACAGAACCATTTATATGACTGGTGTGTGTGTGTGTGTGTGTGTGTGTGTGTGTGTGTATGTGTGTATGTGTGTTATTAGGAGGAAGAGGAGCTACCATAGATACAGCTCCTGGATGGACCACTGGATTCTGGACAACCCCTCCAACTGTGTAAACTGTAGATGCAAATACATGAGAAATAAATGAACCTTCAGATCTCTCTCTCTCTTTTTTTTTTGTATTCCACGTAGGAAAAATTTTAAGTCAAACTGCAACTTGAATTTATTTGCAGCATCTGGAAACCATGTCATATGAGAATTAATTGAAAGAATGTGTAATATTTAATATGGAGATGAGAAAAAGAAGGAGAGACATAAAAGCTGCCTTCAAATAGTAAAAGGAATGAGACGTGGAAGGTGAGGGAGACTTGTTCTGTGTTGCTCCAAGGGGTAGAACTAGGATAAGAAGTGATAGGATTTCAACTCAGAGTAAGAAAGAACTTAATAAAATGTATAACTGTGTAAAAAGAGCATGAACTCTTTGGTGCTCACTCTCAGTAAAAACTCTATGAATGTCTGGTTAACTACTGATGTTGTGAAAGGAATTTCTTCTTGGGGAAAGGCTTAGCCTGGATGGCCTTTTATTTTAAGTTTTGTTAGTTCTAATCTAAGCTGAGTGGAGGGTATCTCCTCTTTCCTACCCTATGCATAGAAAAAAAAAAAAAAAGGATTATAAGTGAACTAGTCCTCTAGCATTTGTAAATATTTCTACCAAGGAAACTTTTTGTGAAGTCTGATGGTATAGACTGTTTTACACATTCAGGGCCAAAAGCAATAAATACACAGCAATACCTGTGTATTAGGTCGTCTGCTTCTTAATAATAAGTATAAAAAGATAAGATGAGAAAATATAACACAACTTGCCACAAAAACCAGAACCACTTTGAAACATTATCTGGTTATTGCTTTTCCTTTAGACAGCAGGCTAAAATATATAAGGAGGTTACAGAGCTCTGTTTCAGAGACGAGACTATCATGGCCTGAACTGCTTTCTAAAGCATAAGCTGTTTGATGTCTCTTCTAATTAGAATTGTTGAACTGCCAAGAAGGTTAATTTTTACCATAAGGTTTTTGTAGTGAAACTAAAGAGCAGTGTAAAACTAAAGAGATATGAGATTGTTCTGTCTGTAGGCCATATCTACTGATTTATTCATTATAGGGTCTCCTAAAGTATTGCTCTGCTTCAAACCAACAATATTTGCTGTAAATCAGTAAGAGGTTAAATTAAACCCTTCCAGTTTTTTAAGTAGTGAAGACATGAATTGGAAGTAGTAAATGGTAATAGATGATTTATGCTTCTGCTTTCTTCTTGATGGTTTTTGATTGGGTTGATTTTAGAGAAATTGAAATGTTCTCATAATAGAAGTGAGGCCAATTTAGCTGCCAACAATGTAGATTTGCTTAATCTTAGACTCTTATATTATTATTCCCCAAAGCTAATTATTATCATCTCATTTTGACTAAAGACAATCAGAAGCTCATGGCATTTGAAAGTTATTTATGCTTGATAATGAGCTAAACAGTTTAATTGAGACTGGCAAATACTAATGTTATTTTAAGAGTCATGAAGTAAATTATTGGGCCAAGAAATAGGTTCAGTATGAAAACAATTAAATGGAAAATCCAAATTAATATTTTGTAGTAATCACTTATCTTGTTTTTGAGTTCGTTAGATTGTGGATATCATTTATAAATTCCCTGTTGATTTTAATTGGCCAAATTAATATTTTGTAGTAATCACTTATCTTGTTTTTGAGTTTGTTAGATTGTAGATATCATTTATGAATTCCCTGTTGGTTTTAATTAGCTAATACAACTTTGTTTAAATGATAGCTGAGCATTGGTGTATTGGGAAGAATAGTAAACATTTTCTAACTTGGACAGTGTTATTTGTTTTTATCTTCCTCTGGCAAATACAGTTGCTCAGTAAGACACATGTAAAGTGCCCAGCACAGAGATTCATTTATAGAAGATTCTTAATAAATGTCAGCTTTTAGATTACCTTGAAGAGATATCAGCATAACTTGACAAGATTGTGTTATTTAAAAGATGGAATTATCAAAAGTTTTGTATCATGACTCTGTTATTTCAGGTGCAAATTCTAATTATTAGTGGTTGCCTTCCATAATTAGCAAGGTGGCCACTCCCCAGATTCTCTAGAACAGAAGTAAAAGTAAATATGGAGACCAGAGCTTATTGGACTTATTGGACTATTGGACTTACTGGACTATTTGAGGAGGTTTATCCTATTAGACTGTATGCCACACATCAGAAATTCATTTGTTTACTGACAGATGCATTTGACTCTTGAAAAGGTTAATGTAATCATTCATTTGTGCTTTAGAAAAAAAATCACCCTAAACTGAGATGTGAACTCTGATGTTGGGTGAGAGGATGAGAGAGGTATTTATTAATATAACCTCTGGTTAATACAGATGTTAGATTACTACTGGTCAAAGCCAGGTCGCTGAAGGTGATGGTGGTTGGAGATTGTAATATTGGAGAACAATAGGAAGAGATGATGAATTAGGAAAAAGACTTCAAGAGAGATTGGAGGAAAACAATGACAAATTTATCAGCCACTGAAAATCATGCGAGTGCTTGATTTGTGAATGTAATTGGGGTAATGTTTAAAGACATGGACCCTGGCCAGGCATGGTAGCTCACACCTGTAATCCCAGCACTTTGGGAGGTCAGAAATAGGTGGGTCTCTTGAGCTCAGGAGTTCGAGACCAGCTTGGGCAACAAAGTGAAACCCAATCTCTAAAAATAAATTAATTAAAATAAAATAATAAAATAAAATAAAATAAAATAAAAGCATGGACTCTGAAGTCAAACTTCCTGGATCTTAATCTGATTCAGTCACGTTCTCTCATGTGGCCCTGGGTTAAGTCAATTATCTGCTCTGCGCTTCAGTTTCCTTCTCTGGAAACTGTCTGTAAGAAGAGCACTATCTCATGGTGAGCCTAGGACAAAGCCTGACACATAGTAAGGAAATCATGAAAGAGTCAGCTATTATTATTTTCTCCTGAGACTCATCACATGCATATATGTTTGTTGTTATTGTTGTTGTTTTTGAGACCGAGTCTTGCTCTGTCACCCAGGCTGGAGTGCGGTGGCAAGCTCTTGGCTCACTGCAACCTCCACCTCCCAGGTTCAAGCAATTCTCCTGCCTCAGCCTCCCCAGTAGCTGGAATTAAAGGCACCCACCACCATGCCCGCCTAGTTTTCGTATTTTTAGTGGACACAGGTTTTCACTATGTTGGCCAGGCTGGTCTTGACCTCCTGACCTCAGGTGATCCGCTTGTCTTGGCCTCCCAAAGTGCTGGGATTACAGGTGTGAGCCACCACACCCCACCACATATATGTTGTTTTTGTGTAAAAATAAAATGATAATTAAACCTGTACCATCTTTTTTGAATTTGGAACTTCTCCTCCTGAATAGCGTAAAAATGAATTTTCAAGCTGTGATGCAAAAGCGAAGCCATAAATTATAAAGTCAATGTTAATTCTTAGGATGCTGTGGATATTCACTGGGTACTCAGTCCAAGAATGGAAACTTGCAGTCTTTTTTCCCCCCAGCATATAGTTTTATTTTTTATGGGGAATTAATGAAACAGCAATAAAAATGTTTAAACATATACAATTAAATTCATACATGATGCAATCCTGCAGTGAAATTGAATTAGTTGCCTGTGGGCACATAAATATTTGTAGTTCATTCCTATTATTAATATCTTACCATGCTTTTATTGGTAAGTACTATGTCATTTGTTTTCAGAACCTTACATTTGACATTGTGTATTTATGTTTGCTCCTGCTTTCTAGTTTCTTTATAAACATCAAAGGGTATAAATGCTAATCACCTCGATGTCCTTGGTATTTATTTATTAGATTTACAGAGTATTTCTTCCAAATAATTAAAGGCTCTGGATATTTAAGTGTAAACCTGAGAGATGGCATCTATATTTTGTGGACTCTAGGAACATGGAGAATTTTATGAGTTTACTTCAAATGTGAAAACATAGACCTAGAAAGAAGAGCAAATGTGGTTTTAAAGACAGACATGTGTAACTTAATGTGTGTCTGTAAATCTGAAGGTGAGAGCCCCATGTATAGTAAAGAACAAGGTGACATGCCAAGAAAGAGATAACAGACAGTGATCATGTAAAGTGTAAATTGGAAGAATGATACAAAGGAGGGAGAGAAGAAGAACAAAAACAGTCAAGGTAAACAATGAAATCCTAAAATATCTGAATCAGAAAGAAGGTAATATTGAACGTAGAAGACAGAAATTTATCTGGTATGCAATGGTTTGTCTCATTAGTGCAGTTATGGGAAGTAATCCACTATCCAGAAGGCTATCTGATTTGGAGGGTGAGTGTATTTAAGTGCTACTAATGTATATTTATCTACTTATATGTTCTTTTTCTGAATCATGCTGCTGTTTTAAAGTATTGGTAGCTTTACAGGTCCTGGCAGCAAGCAGAGGCACACTTCGGGATTTCAAAGGAAGTAGTTTGAGAGGTAGGAACAGGATAGGGAAACAAATATTGGACCTCAAGGTACCGTGCAACCAGTAACAAGAGGAAACTGTTAACCCCATTGGATGTGAAGAGGCAAAAGGAGAGAGCTGTGTTATCAGTATTCTTTGCCTGCTGGAGGCTGATAGGAGCCCCAGTTTCAGTAGTAGGAGAGAGCAGAAGGAGAAACTTCTGGATAGGAGTTTGCAGAAAGCAGCCACTGCTAGAGCTATAGAGCAGAGGCCAAGAGAAAGGAGTGGCAGCGCTTTCTCCTCCCACCTGTCCATTTCCTCCTATTGTCTTCCACAGAGTGAATCCACTTAGAAGCTAAAGGGCAAGAGCGCTTGCTGATGCATCCGTGGCCTTCAGCAAGTCAGAGAAAGATGGAAAATAGATTTGGGGTCCAGGGATGGGAGGGATGAAAATGGAGACTAACTTGCACAGTGTCTAAAAAGAGTTGGAAATTTCTTCTAATTCAGTTTATGGATGCCCTGGTTGTGTCTACAAATGAGACCAAGAACAGATACCCCATATTTTAGTACCTGTACTGCATGTCTTCTGCATGGACCATTACTCTCCACCTAAAGAATGATGAGTACAGCAAAGGGCCGCTCTCCAAAGGAACAGTTACCACAGACAAAGTGACTTTTCGCCGAGTATTAAAAATAATGCTAATTTGGGTGTTTGTCATCTTAGTACCCCAGAATCATCTGATAATTGTGACAGATTTGGCCAGTTGTATCTATATTATGATGCACAGTAGACAACACATATTTTATGAATTTGAAGTTATATAACAATATTAGTTAAGGCATGACAAGTAGTTTGCAAAACTGACTGTAGTTTGCAAAAACCTCTTTGAGATGAGACCCTTTCTGCCGCTTAGATTTTCTTCTAAGAGCATTAAAATTCTCTAGAGTAATATTTGCAAGCTTTAAGTCTCTGAGGGTAATAGGTGAGGGAAGAAATACATTGTGTCATGTTTGAAACTATCCTCATATTTTTAGTTTTAATTTTAAAGGACTTTTGAAGCGGTATTTCCATATTTATTTTTGGGGAATGTGATATGTTGAAAGTACACATGCATGTACCTTTTGGTGCAAAATATTATGAAGAGCTTCTATATTAGATCCTAAAACTATTTACATGAAATTGGTATCTGACAAAACTTGACGCAAGAACCCTCAATTCACTGCTTGAATTCTGAGAGTCAAAGTGCCGTCAGCAAAACACTATTCAACATAGATATTTATAGATGACGAAATCCATATCCAATATCCTGTCTGTAGGTAGTATATTTACTGAGATTGGTACATATATGTCACGTTCATGTCTCCCTTCCAGAGAAGGGAATTTTGAGTTGCTGGGAACAATGTCATCCATGGAGAATATACCAACCTGAATCCTCTCTGTCATTGTACCTCCTTACACATAGCTGTCTTTTCTCTCCTCTCTCTCTTTCTCTCTTTCTCATGCACATACACCATTTTATGACATAGCTAGAGTCATCGATGGCCTGTCAACAAAAGGATCATTTTCAGGTCTTTGTCTCTGAGGCCACAAAAAAATTGCGTGAGGAATTGTTTTCTACTGGCTATGAAAGTTGTTAGTTCTAAGAACGTGCACTCTGTTGGTCTGAATTTAAGTCCAGTGAATTTAAAAATCCGGGAGAGGTATCAGAGAAGGTATTTTTTTTCCCCACACAGCTTCCTTGAGTTCCTTATTGTGCCTTCTGTATATTTGAGAAAAGAGGTGGACTAATGGATATTTCTATTTGTAATATTTCTATGAATAAACATTTCTGTCACTACTTTTATTGATAAATGTCAAAAGTACTTGTGTCTAAAAACTTCTCACAACATGAAGGAACCTATGTACATTGGAAGTATCCAATTTATTATCGGGTGCATTCTTAATTTAAAAATATTTGCTAGCTGGGCGTGGTGGTGGGGGCCTGTAGTCCCAGTTACTTGAGAGGCTGGGGCAGGAGAATCACTTGAACCCAGGAGGCAGAGGTTGCAGTGAGCCAATATTGGGCCACTGCACTCCAGCCTGGGTGACAGAATGAGACTGTCTCAAAAAAAAAAAAAAAAAAGAAAAAAAAATTGTGAACTCTCATGGACCATTCTTTGTCTTTTAAATTCAGCTTAGGCCTAAAATACCACTGCAGATAAATTCTTTGCTTTGAAGGTTTTATTCTCCAAGTTCCTTATGTGTGCTATAAAGAATAATTAATGTAATGAAAAAATCAATACTGTGTATAAATTATTTAGGCTTTACTATCATTGTAATTTTCTCTTCAACACCTATTGATCGGCAACAATTCATTTGTTAATTTCTTCCTAATAAGATATTCATTGTATTAGTTCTGTAGTAGTGCTGTCCCTGCACTTTCGCAAGCAAGTCATGAATTACTAATGATACATGGAACAAGTTAACTTACTAGTGAGCGGTATGAGATGGAAAATAGGCAAAGGGAGTAATTTGAAATGCAGTCCTATAGAAACACTGTGTAGGCGGACAACTGCTAATAATTCAGTGAGTATACTCTTGCAGGATATTAATTTGTACTTCAACATTTTATCGGTATGTGTTTTTTTCTTGGCATATATGTGTTTTCTTTTTAAAACTAATTTTAAAATCCAAGATTCTCTTTTTTGAGAAGCGGGGTGGAGGGGCTGGTTTTCCCTTACCATTTACGGTAGTGCCCCCAAAATGATGGTTATTAAATAATGTTTTGACAGTTGATAACAGAGTTATTTCAGAGTTTAGGAAAAATCTGAGACCTTTATGAAACCTAAAGAGAGATGAGTCTAAGAAGAAATCAAACTACCAAATTCATGGCAAAGAGAACTTGTGCACTGGATAATTAGGCAGAGTGGTATCCAAAAAAGAGCTCTAAATTTGTAATCAGGCAACCAGGGTTTGAATCTGGGCTTCCTCCCTTACTCCTTCACTTATTTATTATATCACTTCCTGCCAACATATCAGTTTCCTGAGCATGGTGAGTTTGTGGTCTCCTCTGCATCATCAGTGCCTAAAGTAGTGCCTGGTGCATAATGGCTGTCAAACAAATGTTGACTGAATAAATGGAAGAATGAAGCAAGCGTAAATAAAGTTATTAATTTATTAGACAATTTGGATAAGAATGTGTGCCCTGTATCCTGTGTTTTGGAGTTGTGGGGTGAGAAAATGACTATGAAGGCACTTCGTAAATTTTACAGTACTGTGCTATACAAATTTAAATTTATATTGACGTAAGAAGGCTTTTGATATAAAATGGAAAAGAAATGAAAGTTGGATTTTGAAAATGCAATGAATATGTAATTCAGCTTTTATAGAGCGTTTCAAAACACCGGAATGACAAAGATGAAGTTGAAAATATTCAAAATACACATTTAGCTCAACAACTTGTTAGAGTAATGAGCAGTTACTTTTAAAACAGGACATTCTATAACATAAATGACTTATCTAAGTGCATCAATCTTTCCCTTAGATCATCAGGAAACCTTTTTTCCTCCTAGGGATTTGGCATAGATCAAGGTTTGAAAGTTGTTGTTGTTGTTGTTATTGTTGTTTTCCATTGCTTTGCCCTTTTGAGAAAATTTAAATTTTGTGTTCATGACTGTATATAATAGAGATAAATTATAGCTACAGGTTAATATGTCCTGAAAGTGACCTGAGAATGTAATTTTTCTTCATTCAAGAAAATGAAGAAAATTTCTAATTTGAGAAAACTGTTGAATTGTTCTATACGTACTTGGTTTTGCAGTTAATTACAAAGAAAGCAAGAAGTTAGTTTAGAATAGAAAATAAAATCTTCCAGAATCTAAAGTTTGCATTGCCGTAAGATCTACTGGCAGAATAATATTTGTTTCTTAATGAGCTGGTTTTCATATGTGAAGCCTCGTACTGATCAGCTCCAGGATATGACAGATTTCCATGGCTGGAGATCTAGAATACATGAACTCCTGGGCTGGGGTAAGTCTTGGAGGAATGTCAGTAAGCTGATAGAAAACCCTAAGATTCACGTTGTGGTTTTCACGCTTTGACATTTGGGGCCTTGCTGACTCTGAAGGGACTGCCTTTCATAGGGTTAACTAATTCCTTGAGTTAGTAAATGACTCACCTTCCAGCGTACTTTTCATATGCAAACCAACCAATCTAGAGCCCACACCAGACAACTGCCTCAGGGCCTGCTGAAATGATTCCAACTGGCCAGTCCTAAACCTGCTTACCCTGTCTCACTGGTTTCTTTCCATGGAAACCACAATAAAGGCTCTTGGCCCTGTTTTCCCCTCTCCCTCTGCTTCCTGACTGACCCCGTGCTTCCCTTTGTGTCCCGGTGTGGTGTGGCTTGCCTCTCATTTCCAGGGATCTCCCAGGGAGCATGAAATCCTTCTTCCTTCATGATGGTTGTTTCTTTGTCTGCTTGTCTTACTGTACTAGACTAAAACAAATCCTGGGTATCCTTAAAACAGTTATCAAGATTGGAAAGAACATAATAATGTACAGGACAAATAATGTAATTATTTGCCCAGGACAAATAATGTAATTAGCCAAAGTCACAAAGGTGGGGGGAAAAAAAAGAGAGAAGAAAAAAAAAAAAAAGAAAGAAAAAAGAAAAGTGCAGAAGCCGGTGATCAGAGTACAGGTGCAAAGTCGGATTGAGACTAGACATAGGATCAGAGTAATTTGTGCTCTCACACCCAAGATGAGGATCGTGGATTGGTTTGAGAGATTGGAGTGGGATCAAGTCTCCAAGTCAAATGGTTTTAAGCTGTGGAAGGACATGGAAGTAGGAGGAGGGAGGGAGAGAAGGGAAGGGTTTACAGCTGTGAAACCCAGCAAAACCTGACACAGACAATTCCTTATAATTTAAGTAATGTTATAGACCAGGCACGGTGGCTTACGCTTGTAATGCCAGTACTTTGGGAGGCTGAGGCAGGCAGATCACTTGAGGTCAGGAGTTTGAGACCAGCCTGGCCAACATGGTGAAACCCTGTCTCTACTAAAAGTACAAAAATTATCCAGGCATTGTGGTGGGAGCCTGTAGTCCCAGCTAGGTGGAGGCCGAGCCAGGATAATCACTTGAGCCTGGGAGGCGGAAGTTACAGTGAGCTGAAATTGTGCCACTGCACTCCAGCCTGGGTGACAGAGTAAGAATCTGTCTTAAAAATAAAATAAAAATAAGTAATGTTATAAAACATTGAATGGTTGGCAAGAGAGATATAATACTGTTTAATTTTGAAATTATTTTCTTTCTGTTGCTAACTAGATTGATTGGTTCATTCATGCTTATATATAGCCCAATACCAGGCCCTGTGAAGAATACAAATTGAGTAGAGACTTGGTCCTTATGTACGTCATGGACAAAATGACTTGGAAATATTTACATCAAACATTTAAATTAATTCCTGGTATTGTAATCAGATTTATAAAAGTGCTGAAGAAGGCGTTTGCATGAATGAACAAGGCAGGCAATAAAGGGTTCGTATTAACTGAAGTGATGGGGTAATATTGGGTTGGTTGTAGAGCTGTATATAGAGGGCTCTGAAAATATGCTAGACTGAGGAAATTATTTTTGATTCAATGTGAAATTTGGAATTACTTTAAACTCTTAAATAGTAGTAGGTGTTAAAGTATTAATACATCCAGTAAATTCTTTGATACTCTTTCCTTCAAGAGGTGAAGCATCATGCATCCCTTCATGCCCAGTATTGGCTTTAATGACTTGATTCTAATGAATAGAGCACAACCAAAGAGGAGATGAGATGCCCCTTCTGAGTTTAGGTTATAAAAGGACTGTGGCTTTTGTTTCGGTGTACATGTTCTCTGTCTGTCTCTTGCTCTCTCGCTCTCCACTTACTCTGGGGAAAACTGTGTTCTCAGCAGCACTATAGAGAAACCTACTTGGCAAGAAGTTGAAACCTCCTTCCAACAGCAGTGTGAGTGAGCTTGGAAAAGGATCCTTCGGCCCCAGTCAGCTCTTTACAGACAGCAGCCTTGTGAGAGACCCTGAGCCAGATATGAACACTAACAAAAATGAAAAAACAAAGTAGGGTGATATTTTTAAGAAGATAGGAGACAGTCTGATCACAGAGCACAGGAAGTATCTCATCTATCTTCTTCCCTTTTTAACCAAAATGAAAGCAGTGTATTTGAGTACAGATACAGGATGGTTGGTGGAATTGATAGTTGAAAGATGAGATCGTTCTAATCTGATTACATCTCTTTTCTCTGTGAAGTACAAAGCAAGGTCATTAGCTGAGAGTCCTGAGGAAAGGGAAGGAATGTCGGAAATTTGAGAAGAGCAGAGATGTGAATAATTATCTTAGAAGTTGGGAAAACACATTTCCTAGGGAAGTAAGTTGTCTGGCAGTATTGAGTTCTGTTTTGAGATCTGTGATTATACATTTGAAATCAGTCCAGTTAGAATGGTTCTGTAATTTTCTTCAGTAACATTTAACTGTTCGGGTAGAGGAAAAATTACACAGTTAGGTTTTACCAGCACTGGCGTTTTACCCAGTGAGTAGCAAGGGAGTTATGGATATTTGCAAGGGAGCATTTTAGTGCCAGATCATGTCATTTAGGCTGGTTGGGAGATAAGCGAGGATATGAGGGTAGGTGATAGATAATAAGAAAAGTGGTAGGGTCAATATTATATATTAAGGTTGATGATAGTATGGAAGTTGTAGGAGTAGGAGTGCTGGAGAGTTGGTACAAGTGTGCTGGACTATAGGAGATAATGGTCAAAGAAAAGGGTATTTGAAATTGAGATGCTGTAGTGGAGACTATTCCTTGTATGGTCTCTATAAATGGCTGCCTGAGATGGGGCAGTGAGTGATCGTTGGAGCTAAGAAATTGGGAGAATGGTCGGGACAAGGTGTTGGATGGGTTATCCATGAGAATATTCATGTCAAAAATGATGATAAAAGTAGAGTTGGAGAGGAATGTAGAGTTGGACCTCCTGGTGCTGTAGATCAGGAGGTCCACAGTGCTAGCCCCAGGAGTGAAGGGTGACAGTGATATGACATGTGCTCCAGAAGACTGTGGGAATATAATTTTTCTTTCTTCCACGAGTCAGACTTCTAAGCTGTTCAGTATTGCAGGACTGTGGGAAGGAAAGGAATAAAGGGCAGAGAAGAGAGCAGAAAATACAAAATAAGAAAGATAGAAAAGAAGTAGCCACAGGAAGTTAAAGAAAGTATTAGAAGAACCTGAATCCTGCTCTGTAGAGAAGGGTAAAAAGCTTCTCATCCTTCAGTATCCCATCAGGTGCATGGGAACTCCAGGACAGTAAGGAGGTCACAGGGCAGCATTCCATGAAAAGTTAAATCTGTGACATCCACTCCTATCTCTATCTCTATCTCTATCTCTATCTCTATCTCTATCTCTATCTCTATCTCTATCTCTATCTATCTCTGTATCATCTGGATCTTTATATTATATCTATGTTTATATTTAACTCTATCATAGTCAACAAGAAATGGTTAAATTTTGTTCAGCATTCATTCTTTATCGGGGAGAAAGCAGAAGCATGGACAGTATTTGTAAAGTTGGCTATCTAAAGGCATTTTTAAATTTTAATCTTTGGTGAAGGACAGTTTTGTCACAAGCATTGTCAGATACATGAGATTTTCCAGTAGACAGATGACCTCACAGGGAATAGAGCCTGACTATTGGATGTGAGCTGGGCCCTAGTGTCTGGAAACCAACTATGACTCAGCAGATCATATGTCAGTGTGTGAGTAGATAGGTTTCTAGGAAATAGAGGTTTCTTGAGGAGGCAACTCACATTCATAAAAATGGGTTAGACTATTTGAAACCACTTGTGGTTTTGATGAGATGGGCTGGAAGAAGGAGACATTAGAGGACAATTATTACAGTTTCCAAAAGGTTATGCATTCCTTATGTGTGCAAGGGAACTCATTCACAGATTGGTCTGTGTATTGTCTAAAGCTTGATTCTCTCCACATTTAGAAAGCTACTTACATGTATCAGAATCTGATATCCATTTGTTCTGTTCTGGAGAAGTGTTAGAGAAAGTACAACAAGTTGCAGTGGTGTTAGTGACTTTGAGGTATCAGGGAAGTCAAAGGGGATGAAGGAAAGGCCTAGAAATGAAGATCCAAAAGTGGCCCAAGATAGCTGGGATACAAAGGTGCAGATGGTGAGCTGTGCACCTCCGTCAGTTGTTTATTAAGTCCTGACATCTAGTGTTCAGTAATATGGCATATCCTGGGCAACGTGAACCACTCTCTAAGCTATGATGTGAGCAGGTTGGAAGTGCTGGGTACTGGGCTGGGTATTGGAAATAAAAAGGTGAATCAGCTATTTTCTTTTTTCTCAATGAACTTATAATGGGCAGCCTTCAGTATGCAGTGAGGGATGTGCTGTGGTGTGGGCACAGAGCTGCAAAGCACAGAGGCAGAGCATAGCTGGAGTGGGAGAGGCTTCTGAATTAGTCCATTTTGTGTTGCTCTAAAGGAGTATGTGAGGCTGGATAATTTTAAAGAAGAGAAGTTTATTTGGCTCACAGTTCTTTCTGCTGGCTGTATAAGCATGGCACTAGCTTCTGCTTGGCTTCTGGTGAGACCTCAGGAAGCTTACAATTGTGGCAGAAGGCAAAGGGGGAGCAGGCACATCACATGGCAAGAGAGGGAGCAAGAGAAAGAGGAGGAGGTGCCAAGTTCCTTTAAACAACTAGCTCTCTTGTAAACTAACAGAGCGAGACTCACTCGTGACCATGCAGAGGACGCCAAGTCATTCATGAGGGACCCGTTCCCGTGACCCAGACACCTCCCTCCAGGCCCCACCTTGAACACAGGGGATCACATTTCAACATGAGATTTGGAGGGGACAGATATCCAAACTGTATCAGCCTTTTTGGAGGAAATGGTTTAATTATAAAGGGCCATCAGAATTCAGAATAAGGAGTGGTTAATTTTCCTTGAGGGGTATGGTGAAGACTTTAGAAGCAGTAATTCAGGCACTGTGCACAACTTTACCTTTTCAAGGAACTTTTCCCAGATCATTTGCTCACTGTTCTTCCCTCATTTATGTCCTGGTGTGTCTTGATGACATGCTGTTTGCTACACATTGACTAGTGTAAAGATGTAAGTGATTTATTATTAAAAATGTTAGAAGTACCATGGTTTATGAAAAATGCTTATTTTAAAAAATAAATTAAAATTCAAGTTGACCATGCAGGATCACTCCCATGTTCTATAATGCTTTCTTGAGTGAGATACAAAGGGGGTAGATTTACAGCGTGTCCTGAAGGAACAAGGTTGATTACTCCTTTTTTAGCATATATAATTAAAAACAGATGAACAATACTATTCAATTATCATATAACTTAATTACTTCTGAATGTGCATATTAAGGCACATAACCTTCTAAGGCTAACTGCCTACTTTTGAGGAGGACTGCAGAATTAAAATAAGACAGTTAAAAATATGAGTAAAACCAAAACCAATGGAAAGGAACAGAAAAATATGTGTGCCAGATATCTAGGTATAATTCCTTTTTGCAGTTAAAGAGGAACTTAAGCTTTTAATATCTTGGCTGCTAAGGCAAATAACTAAACAGAGAACCCTTGTCACTGGGTTAAATTTGTCTCAGAAAAAAAAAATTCCTTTTCTTCTGACCTCTGGAAGGAATTTTTTGCTTAAAGAGACATGCGATGACATCCTGGACAGTGTTTCCACAATAGTTTTGCAGAAGACACAGGAATATTCTCCAAAGGACTTTTTCCCGTCCACTGTATGAAACAAGAGATTTTGGTATATCAGCAGTAAGCAACTAGAGAATATAATGAAAAGATCTCATTCACTATAGTGACAAAGATATAAAATATGTGGGAATAAGCTTCATTAGGGATGACTGTGACCTACATAAAGAGAACTACAGATTTCATTGGAGATAAATTGAGGCTCGAATGAATAGACAAATGTTTTCTGAATGGAAGAAACCACATTGTAAAAATTTACAATTTATAAATTCAAGAAAAGAAATTACTAGTCCTTTTTTGACAAAATCATTCTAAAATGTTTTGGAAAAAAATAGGATACCCTCAGTATTCCTGAAGAAGAAAAGTGATGAGGTAGAGTTAGTCCCAGATATAAATCATGTTGGAAACAAAATTAAAACTACATCTCTGGATGCATAGCTCGAAGTATACATAAATAGGACAGAAAGCCCCAGAAATAGATACAATTATATTTATGAATTGAATGTGTGATATAGTAGTCCTTACAGAATGATAGGGAAAGGAATGCTCATTTAATAACCAGTTTCCCACAGTGTTTAGAAACACAGCAAACTCTTTTAGATCTGTATCACGTAATTCTGTAACAACCTGTGTCCCACATGAATTCAATAGTTAAAAAAAATAATATAAGCTTTGGGATAATGTAAAATTGGGCATACTTGCATTCCTTGGAAAAAATGAATGTTTCTAGTGTGTTAAGGGATAAAAGGAAGTACAAGGGAAAACATGAAAGATTTATCTATATTTAAATGGTGAAACAGGCCAGATGCAGTGGCTCACACCTATAATCCCAGTACTTTGGGAGACTGAGGCGGGCGGAATGCTCTAATCCAGGAGTTTGAGACCAGCTTGGGCAACATGATAAAAACCCATCTCTAAAATATATATATACATATATATGTGTATTTTAGCCCAGCTGGTGGTGTGCACTTATGGTCCCAGCTACTCAGGAGGCTGAGGTAGGAGAATCCCTTGAGCCTAAGAGTTGGAGGTTGCAGTGAGCTGAGATCACACCACTGCACTCCAGCCTGGGGGACAGAACAAGACTCTGTTTCACCAAACAAACAAATTGTAATGTAATGGGGAGCCCAGCAAGAAGACAGGAGGCAGATGAGAACGGAGGTAGGCTTTATTGGGCTAGCGCGAGAGGTTCACGGGTCCTCTAGGAGGAGGGCCCAGGAAGTCGCCCGCGGGGCAGTTATCAGGGGCCTTTTATAGGGTGAGGTAGGTGGAGTCTGTAGGTTTCGGTTTCCTGAGTTAGGTTTCGATTTCTGAGGAATGACGTGTCCAGGAGTTTGCGCAGAGCGGGGGGTTTTTGGCGGGCACGGGCTTTTTTCGCGCGCTAAAAGTCTTAGCAGGAAGTGAAGGGTGGGAAGTCCTAACAAAGGACCTGCCATATCGGGTGATACCACCATGTTGGGTCTAGGTTCCTGCCTAACACAAATAAATAGTGAAACATGTATAGTGAAGACAACATAACTTAAATAAAATGAAGAAGAGGAGGACAGGGTGGGGAGTGTCTGTGGGTTTGCGTTGGCAGGAATATCACAGACACACATTCCATGGTAGGATTAGTTGATGTTCCTAGTTTATTTAGTCAGGGATGCAGGGTTTTATTGGAGTGGGGAGGTAACATAGAGCAGGAGCAGATGTGGATTCCTACAGCTCTCTTCTGTCTTGGAGACTTCCAGTTTGGTAAGGGTGTCGGGCTGCTGCAGTGGGCACTGCCCTCATGGTGTTCCTCCAGATCTGAGGAGATCAGGTGATGCTAGACCTCAAGCCTGTTTATGCTTAGGGCTTAAATCACCATCCAAAGATGAGTCACACAAACACGGATTCGCTTAAATTTAAGGAGGTATTTACAATCATCAAGCTCTCCTGTTCTTGAGCCGAACTCAGCCTCCTCAAGGTCACAAGCTCATCTATGGGGAGAAACCAGACTCAGAGCTGAGGCCAGGTGTCTCTGAGCAGGAGCTCAGTGGCTTGTTTTCTAGAACTTTGGAAAGCACCCCCCGACCCCACCCACCAAAAACAGATTGAGGAAATGCACACCGAGTATGACAGGAAAGGATTGTTGACTTTCTTAAAGGCATTCAAACTGGTAGAAAACATGACATTCTCAATAGATAATTGGGCAAAACTTATGTACAGTTTTTTCATTAAGAACCTTAAAAAGTAAATAACTAGAAAAATATTAACCTTATCTGTAAGCAATACAAGTAAAATATAAATTAAGAAAATAACATAGCTTACACTTACTAAATGAGTAAACATTAAAAAGCATAGATAGGCCAGGTGTGATGGCTCATGCCTGTAACCCAGCACTTTAGGAGGCTGAGGCGGGCAGATCACCTGAGGTCCGGAGTTCAAGACCAGCCTGACCAACATGGAGAAACCCCATTTCTACTAAAAAGACAAAATTAGCCGAGTGTGGTGGCGCATGCCTGTAATCCCATCTACTCCAGACGCTGAGGCAGGAGAATGGCTTGAACCCAGGAGGCGGAGGTTGCTGTGAGCCGAGATCGTGCCATTGCACTCCAGCCTGGGCAACAAGAGTGAAACTGCATCTCAGGAAAAAAAAAAAAAAAAAAAAAAAAAAAGCATAGATATAACACTCACTTCTCATAAAATTGTGGTGAAATGGGTTCATTTATAAATTTGGAATCTTCCATTGCTGGTTTTTGGAAAGGAGTCTGACTATACATTGGGAATCAAAAACCTGCCCATGGATGTTTGTACCAGGAATCTCACCTCAGGGAATTTATCCTAAGGAAATAATTCAAGAGAAGAAAAGAAAGAAGGTATGTACACTAATATATTCATTTCACCATTATTTATAATGGCCAAAAATTGGAAAAGTGGAACAACTAGGAATTTGGATGGTAGGGGAATGGTTGAACTATGGTACAACAAACTGATGTAATATTATGCCCCCATTAAAATGATGATTATGAAGAGCAGCATATTAGGATATGTTTTAGGCACTGTTAAATTAAAGAAGACACAAAATAGTATCATTTAGTGATCAACTTTCTGTACTTACGGTCAAGTTCTACAAAGAAACATAATAACATGAAAAAAGTATGAAAATGTGTGTACTTTTAATTTCTTTTCTATTTTCTTTATTAATGTAATAGTTTTTTTTTTTTTCTTTTCTAGTGATAGGTTTGGTCTATGTCATCCAGGCTGGAGTGCAATTATGTGATCATTGCTCACTGCTGCCTCAAACTCCTGGGCTCAAGTGATCCTTCTGCCTCAGTCACCTGAGTAGCTTGGGCTATAAGGTTGCCACCATGCCTGACTAATTTTTTCATGTTTTGAGGCGATGGGGTGTTATGGTGTTGCCCAGGCTGGTCTCGAACTCCTGGCCTCAAGTAATCCTCCTCCCTTGGCCTCCTAAAGCACTGTGATTACAGGGAAGAGCCAGCGTTCCTGGCCCTTTCTTTTCTTTATTACTATTAAAAGCAGCATGAAGTAGTGGCTAAGATTGTGGATCTTTAGATTTCTGGGTTTGTATCCCAGTTCTGCTACTTACCAGCTGTGTGACTGGGGAAAGTAACTTACCAGTTTTTTGTGTCTCAGTTTGCTCATCTGTGAAACAGGGATAATAATAAGGCCTACCTTATAGAGTTTTGAGGATTACATGAGCTAGTGTTTGTAAAGTGCTTAGAAAAGTGTCTGGCGTATGTAAAGCACTATGTCAGTATTAGCTATTAGTATAATCTTTTCATGAGATATAGATGGGTGTAAAAACCCCGAAATAAATAAAACGCTGCTCTTGTCACAAAACATCATGCCCCCAGGCCTGGTAAATAGATGTTGACTTCTCATAAATAAGTCTTGGTGTTGGGAGCAAAGCTATTGACACTGGACTGTGACTTCTTTAGTGCAAGGACTCTACCCATTTGTATTAACATGCTGGTTCATGATAGGCAATCAGTTTTTGACTGAATTTCTAGATACGTGACTTTTTGATTATTAGGTTTAATAGTTAGTCCGAGTTTAGGTAACCATTGGTATTGTTCCTCCTTGACCTTGTGCTGACCTTTGGCCCCATGTTCCTGCCTCCATTTCTGTGTGCTTGCTAGTAGACTTACAGGACATGGTTAAGGAGTCATTCTATTGAAGGGGTCAGGAGTTTTTTTCTTGGCACCGACATGGAACCCTGTTGATATGTCTGTTGTCACATTATATTACATTTTTGCATTAGTTGGAGCTCGTATACTTCCAAGTAGCAGAAATCAATCCAACTAGGCCATATTAAAAGTGGTGTTTTTGTTTGTTTGTTTTACTTTAAGTTTCGGGATACATGTGCAGAATGTGCAAGTTTGTTACATAGGTATATGTATACCATGATGGTTTGCTGCACCTATTGACCCATTCTGTAAGTTTCCTCCCCTCACCCCTCTTTCCCCCGAAAGGCCCTGGTATGTGTTGTTCCCCACCCTGTGTCCACGGTTTTCATTGTTCAACTCCCACTTCTGAGGGAGAACATGCGGTGTTTGATTTTCTGTTCCTGTGTTGATTTGCTGAGGATGATGGCTTCCAGCTTTATCTGTGTACCTGCAAAGGGCATGATCTCATTCCTTTTTGTGATTGCATAGTATTCCATGGTGTATATGTGTCACATTTTCTTTATCCAGTCTATCATTGGGCATTCGGTTTGATTCCACGACTTTGCTATTGTAAACAGTGCTGCAGTGAACATACACATGCATGTATCTTTATAGTAGAATTATTTATATTCCTTTGGGTGTCTACCCAGTAATGGGATTGCTTGGTCAAATGGTATTTCTTTACTATCGCCATACTATCTTCCACAACGGTTGAACTAATTTACATTCCCACCAATAGTGTAAAAGTGTTCCTATTTCTCCACATCCTCACGAGCATCTATTGTTTCTTGATTTTTTAATCATCATTCTGACTGGCATGAGATGGTATCTCATTGTGGTTTTGATTTGCATTTCTCTAATGATCAGTGATGTTGAGCTTTTATTCATACATTTGTTGGTCGCATAAATGTCTTCTTTTAAAGTGGTGTTTATTTTTAAGGATGCTGGGGCAACACAGCAGCATCTCTAGAAAACAGACAGTAGAACAACAGGTGACAGGAAGAGTTGTAAGAACCTGGTCAACTTCCGGGAGCTCGGCAGCAGGAATTAGCTCTCCTTCAATGACTTGAGTGCATAGTCTCTTCACTTACTGGCTTCATTTACACGCTACTACCTGAATCGCTTCTCATAGGCCTGATTATATATTTTTGGCAGAGAAATCTGACTGGCCCACCTCACCTTTTTCTGAGGTCCCATGGATTGCCGATCAGCTATGGTCAGGTGTCTGCCCTGACCCAGCTGTGGGGTGGGAGAGACAGGAGGGAATGTGGTGGTGATGATGTACACATGTGGTCTCCCCAATCAGTAGAGATTTGCCCTGAGGCAGGCTCTTTGAGAAAGAAACAACAGCATGACAGACACCCCCAAAATGTGTTTAATGTGCAGTGCAATCTCCCCTCCCTACTCCATTCCCAACCCATGAGGTTTTCAACAGCAGATAAGCATATTATTCATCCATGAATTCTAAGCAATCATTGTGGTGTTGGGCATGCAGAAAGTGCTCAATATGCGCTATTGAACTGAACTTTCGGGTACCTGATAGTTCACTCATTACAGCAAGTGATAAATTGCAGTAAATTTCCAATGAATGCCTGAACACTGCTATTTTAAACTGTTGATGAGAGAGGAGGGCTAGAGAGAGAGGTGCATGGAGCCAAACCACTGTTTTGTTGTGATTATGTTGGCACCTGACTTGTGTTCTTACCATTCCATTTATTCAGAGAGGCTCAGGGAAACTCAAGGTAGGTAAAAATATACTTAAGGAGAGATGAGCATTTATATGAAGTAAGGGGAAAAGCCAGGGTTTTGGGTGATACACATTAATTTTGATGTTGAGCTTTATCATTGACTACATATATAAACTTCAGAAAGTCACTAAGCCCTGTGATCTCCAGTTTACTCATCTGTAAAATGAGATAAATAATTTAGCCTAGTTTGTAGGATTGCACATTTAAGATTATGAAATAAAGTTTCTAGCGTGTAGTAGGTATAAGTAATTTAATTCTTTTCCCTTTCACTCTCCTTGCTTTGTACTTCCTTAAATGGTTTGAGAGTTATTTTGAATGGAGTCCTTATTTCTGTAGCATGAAAGAGACTATTTTGGTCTGAATTTTTCATAAGAGAAGAACTTTCAGGAAAACGCTAACAAGATTAACATTGTAAGATGCCCCCTATGGTCTAAACACATCAAAATAAGGCAGAAGAATAACAAAAAACATAGTAAGTATCACAAAAGGAAAATGACCTTTAAAAACAATAATTGCAAATTTAAAATAAAGAAAGCCAGTTGTAATTGTGAAAGTATTTTAACACCAAAGAGGAAGAACACATTTTTAGGACCAGGCATTTACATTGGAGGAGGTGGAAAACAAATATCAAGAATCAGAAAGAGATAAGATTGAATGATGATATTCTCTGGAGAAGATAGAAAAGAAAACATAATATCTATAAAAATACGCAGTGATGATGAATGACTGCAGCACATGGAGATGCTGCAGAAATGCCAAAAAATAAGGCAGGCAAGGAGGGGTAGGCTTAGAGCACTGAAGTGAAGCTTTATATTAGTTGTAAACTATAATGTTGAATGATTGAATTAAAAACATGTAATAGACTGCACGAATCTACAAAATGGATTGAGATAAATCTGTGCATAACAGGGACATTGTTATGGGTTGAATCATGTCCCCTGCCCCCAAATTTATGTATTGAAGTCCTCACTCATGTGTACCTTAGAATGTGACTTTTTTTTTTTCTTTTTTTTTTTTTTTGAGATAGAGTCTTGCTCTGTCACCCAGGCTGGAGTGCAGTGGCTTGATCTTGGCTCACTGTAGCCTCCCTGTCCCAGGTTCAAACAATCCTACTGCCTCAGCCTCCTGAGTAGCTGGGATTACAGGTGTGCACCACCATGCCCAGCTAATTTTTGTATTTTTTTTTTTTTTTTTTAGTAGAGATGGGGTTTTACTCTGTTGGCCAGGTTGTTCTTGAACTCCTGACCTCAAGTGATCCTCCCACCTTGGCCTCCTAAAACACTGGAATTACAGGTATGAACCACCACACCCAGCCAGAATGTGACTTTATATGGAGGTAGAACTTTTGAAAAAATAAGTAAGGCTAAATTAGGTCATTGGAGTGGGTCCTAATTCGATATGACTGGTGTCCTTATAAGAAGTAGAGATTAGGATACAGACATACGCAGAGGGAAGATCATGTGAAGACAGAGATAAGGTTGCCATCTACAAGCCAAAAAGAAAGGCTACAGCATGAAACCAGTCATGCCAACATCTTGATCTTGGACTTCTAGCCTCTAGGACTATGAGAGATTACATTTCTGTTGCTTAAGCTACCAAGTCTGTAGTGCTTTGTAATGGCAACCCTAGCAAACTCATACAGATGTCAAAAGAAAATGATGGACAATTTCCATGGAAACCATATGAAGGGAGTAGAAACTTCCTCTGATTTGGAAAATAAGAACTTTTGAAAGGAGAGATAGGAAAAATGTTGAAATGTGTTCTATCAATACTCCTAATTAAGAACATTAAAGATATTTGATGGAGAATTACGAGCAGAAAAAATATAAAGGACAAGATGAATAACTTGTGTTACTAAATGCATACAAATGACTGTGTGTTTAGAAAGCCTAAGAAATCAACTAAAAACCATTATAGCAATGAGAGTTTAGCACAATTACAGCATATAGGATAAATCTGTAGTCTCTAGTGCTTCATATACATATAAAATATAAAAATTAATCTCTTATAAATAGTATAAATAGCATTAACTAATTTCAATTAATTTAATGCAGAGTATGAAAGCCATTTAAGGGAATTTAAAATAATAGGAGATGATTTCTTAAAACTGGAAAAAACAGAGTAATGTTTTACTTGAGTGATCTTTCTAAGTATACTGATTATAGTATCTCTTTATTAAGTATAATTTAATATAATAGATATTGATTTATTTTGTAAATTATAAAGTAAGATTTGATGCTAGATATTGTTTTATTATTAGAGTTCAGGATAGCAAAACTGAGACTCAGGACAAATTTGGAGGAAAATAGATTTTAAGATGGTCTGAACTACTTAAGGATCGAGATAAATAAAAAATGCCTGATTGTTCAGTGATCAATCATTTTGACCTCCTGATTAAGTGAAATTTGCATTGGATCTATCCCACTTCCTACTATAGAATGTGATTAATCTTGAAGACTGTGAGCCAGAGGGCCTGGAGGCTCCTCTGTCTATTATCTGAGTGTCCTTGGGCAGTTATTTAATACATTTCTGCTCCTCCAGTTTTCACTCTGTACAGTGGAGATGGGGTTGTTGTGTGAGGAATAATGAGTCCTAAAATATTGCCTTAGAATTAAAATTACTTTCACAGACTATTTGCATCGTTAAATATAATAGGAAAAAAGAAAAAAAAAAAAGAAGAAAGGAAACTGTGCTGTACCATAGGGGATTATTCAGGATGGAACTGTGTCCCCTCTTCCAGAAAATAAGTTGAAGTTCTAACCCCTAGTAATTCAGAATGTGACCTTATTTGGAAATAAGATGGTTGCAGATGTAATTTAGTTAAGAATAGATCATATTAGATTAGGGCAGGCCCCTAATTCAATATAACTGGTGTCCTTCTAAGAAGAGAGAGACACAGGAAGAATGCCCTGTGAGCGGGAAGGCAGAGGTTGGAGTTATGCAGCTGTAAGCCAAGAAATGCCGAAGATTCCCAGCAGCCCTGGAAGCTAGGAAGAGACAAGGAAGGGTTCCCTGCAGGTTGCAGAGGGTCTGGGGCCCTGCTGACACCTTGATTTCAGATTCCTGGTTTCTAGAACTGGGAGACTATATATTTCTGTGGTTTTAAGCTACCCAGTTTGTATTAATAGTACTAGGCAATCCTAGGACACTAATAGAGGGACTATGCAGCTTTTGCAATAATTTAAAGCGTGTTCTTGAATATTTTAAGGCTGTGAAAAACTGCTTACAATATGTTAATAACTAAAAAGCAGATTATGAGACATTCTGTATGCTCTGTCCTATTATCTAAAAAATACCTAAATGTGTATATGTATAGTCCTTCAATTTGTATTCTATACATCATAGAGTTAAAACGAGTTTTTTTTCTGATTAGTAGTATTTTGAATTTTATTTCCTTTATTATATTTTTCTGAATTATTCAAATTTTATAAGGAGATACAAATTTATGAATTTTTTTTGAAGAACAATGTATTTTTCTTGGTTTTGTCTGCTGTGATTTAGGCGTCTGTGTCACCTAATAAAAAAACCACAAGTATAAACATTTGTTTTTTAATTTAAATTTCTGTGTATGGAGCTTGGCAGAACCATTATCAGCTCTGGCATGCAAGAGGCTGAACAGTAACAAATCAGTTAAAATGTATAAAATTGAGGAGGCTGACATATCTAAAGGACATGTATTACAAAAGCAGTGGAACGTTATATATTAGGTCTTCACAGGTCAGTCTCATCTGGAGACTGGATAAAGTTTGGGATGAATATAGCAGGTTCTGAAGTGATGGATAGCCATAAGGCCTGGCCTGGGCTGGATAGGAAAAGTGCCTAATTAAACTTGGGCACAAAGGCTTCATTTTCCAAGTCCGAGACCTAAAGCAGAAACTGTTGGAATGGGTCACAGAGGACTTAAGTTTATTTGCATAGCTACCTGAAGAATATTTTAAGTTATTTATAAGTATATTTCCATCCATCCTAAGGTTTTAGAAATGCCTTCCTTTCCCTTTGAGGTTTTAAAAGTATGTAATTTCTGAGTTACTGATTTACTAATACTTCGAATTAAGATATATTTAATTTAGCTGAATTGAGCTATATCTAAGCAAATAGGTTTTCTGGGTTTCTTGGTGCAGTTTATTAGAGGCTCATTAAGGAGCCAAGCAAAGATAGAGTAACGCTAGAATGATTGGAGATGCAGGTCACCCTGAGAGGTGCGGAGTAGGGGTATCTGCTGAAAACGCCTAGACTTATTGGCATTACTCATTTACAACATGCGTTGACATCTTGTGGCCACCCTCCTTCCCTTTGGGCAGGTGGAACTTCTTTGATGCTATCAAACAGTGGAGAAAACAAATGAAGCAGTAGATGGCCACAATTGCTAATATCCCAAAACAGTTCGTAACAGCAACCCTACGAGTGAGCTCAACTCTCCAGTCCAAGGTTTCTTCCTGGTAGCAGTGGTTATAAGTGGGACATTACAGATCATGAAATCTTGGTTTATTTTTATTGGCTATGGTGACTCCATTTGGAGGAGCAGCTGGTCCTGGGCTCCCAGGGTTTTCCAGCTGCTGGACTCCCTGAATCATTTCTCATTTACCACCCAGTGACTCCCGGAAATTCATCCCAATCTTGAAGAGAAACTCACAAGATTACATGTTACTCCATATTGGTTACTAATTATTGCTTTATATACTGTAATTTTTACCCATATACTGGCATTAGCATGAGAAAAGGGTCTCATTACCATGGCAAGGAGCAGTAATGTTTGTGAAACCCATTGCCACGAAAGACTTTATTCCCTTTAGTCATACTCATTTACTGTTTCTTTTTCAATAGCTAAAAAATTTAGAAGCAATTCCTCTGAGCTGGTTAGTGCAAGAAATTTACATGCTAGTATTTCCTTTAATCATCAAAATAACCCTTTCATGTATTATTATTATTATTGCTCTTTTACAGCTGAGGAAATTGAGACACAGAGAAGTAATTTGCCCAAAGTCACAAAGATAGAAAGTAGTGGAACAAGGATTTGATATCAGGAGTTCTGACTCAAAAGCCTTCATGCTTACCTATATATATTTACTTCTTTCCAACAAGGCTTTGATTCTGTTATCTTCAGTTGTCACAAGACAATATAAAAAGACATGTTCTTCTAAATCTATTATTATAGAATATTATGCTCATATTTTAATTAACATAATCTTATGATTATACTTTTGCAAACCCCCAACTAAATATATGTATTTTCTGCTTAGCCTAATATATTTCTCTGCTCACATTGTTCTATAGGAGATTACACTGATGCAATGTTAGCTTTCAAATACACTACCAGAAATCACTGAACAGAAAGACACACACAAAATTATGACACTCTAATCACATGCTTGATTAAGTCAATTTAAAACATATAATGAAAATCAAGGGGGAGAAGATACAGTAGGTTAATGCACTTAGGATAGTATACAAGTAGGGGTGACTACCCAACACGAATGCTGGGTTATACAATGCTCATATATCTGTCTCTCTGCTACATCAGCCTTTCAAACTGGGGCTGTGGTTATGAGGATGAGAATGGGGCTTGAGGAAAGGGGCCCTAACAGACAGATGGAAGGCTTCTGGGGGACACACCTGCTCTATAAGAGAAATACAAAGACAAGCACACCTACTAACAACTTTAGTGTGCCAGTTAGATTGCCAAATAGCTTTGGGGTTTATCTGTATTTTTTTTTTTTTTTTTTTTTGCCAGAGAGCATGTAGGGGCAGAACTGAACTGTGTTAGAAAGCTGATTTAAGGATAACAATAGTTGTCAGCCCAGACAGGCATAGTTTTACCTTAGAACTTGGTCTTTTCAAACCTTCCAGTCATCGAGCAATGCTCTTGTTTGTTCCATTATATACCCCATCTATTCTGTCTTCAACGTGCCTTATAGGTTGAACTTACTATTCATATTTAACACATTGTGATGTCCCCATGTCTCATAAGCTACTTGTTATCTCTACTTAATACTCCCTATGAATTTTGCCTCTTCTCTTAAGCTGTTAGCTTACTTATTACAAATGCTTAACAATCCTTGAGTTCCATACATGCTATTTGTTTTGCTTATCCTTTTTTTTTTTAGAAGAATGCAGTGTTATTAAATAATGGAGTAAATACATATTATTCAAGTGCAATAGATTTCCTTTCTTATCATCAGCTGATGAGTAAAAAGTATCCAGATTAGGTAGAATTTTAAATTCGCTACTCAAGTGAGGATTGGACAAATGGTATGAATGGGTGGGTTTGTTTTGGTTGAGCTATCAGAAAAGCTTTTGGAAAGGGCAAGTTGGAGCCAATGCTCAGGTTCTTTATACTGGTTAGTTTGATTTCCTTTGTCTTATGTCAACTCATGAGACCCTTCTGTCACTCTTAGAGAGCAACAAAAATGTTAAGAATTTTCTCAACTGGTTTCCATTACTGAGGAAAACCATTCCCAGAAGTCTAGTGTCGAATACGACCAGAGTAGACATAAATTCTCTTCCCTTGAAGTAGCCTGTTATAAACTAGGGTTTATTCTCAGAGGAGTTTTGGCATGATAACTTTTGTGAAAAGGGTAAACCTGTTCCAGCTATGATTGCCTTTATAACTCATCTATACCTTAATTTTCACAATGAGTGGAGGATGCAGGTAAAGGATTTACAGGATGCAAAAATCCTTTTGAAACTTCTTCCAGAAAAGCTACTTTGTTGAGGGTTTGAAATAGTACAGTTAAGAATCCTCTTAGAAATATTATAAAAAAGGACCACCCAGTTGTTACAGAAAATTAAAAATGCAGAGCTTATTGGATTGTTAGTTGTATGCATGGGCAGATTAGGTTTGAGCAATAGCATCAGGGTTAAGCCTGTTGATGATCATGCATTTTAGCTCTCATATTTTTTCATAGAGGGACTGAATTATCCCAGATATTAAAAAGAAGAGAAAGTAAAATGTTCAGGAGCTTTCCTTAATAGTTTTTAGAATTGGGGCTTATTACTCTCTTGATGGCAATTTCTAGCCTGTTGTTCTACTGAATTGCCAGGAACAGCGATGTTCGATGTGAAGTTATTAACCATCTCAGGAGGGTTATCCTTTAGGACAAGGAGACCACCAGGGACTTGAATGAGAGAACTCATTCCAAGCATTAAAGGTCCTTGTGGACAAAATCATTTAGTCATGCTTCTTCAGTGGATGGGCACCCCCAGTATGCTTCCTTACTCTGGCACTTCTCATTTCTTATTTAATGGAATAGATGTAAAATAAATAACTAAAATAAGAGAAATGAAGGAAAAAATTAAGTAGATATTGTTTTATTGCCATTCAGTAATGGAATGTGTAAATGACTTTGACTCGAAAAGCCCTCTAAACATGTAACAGCAGTGAGGTTGGATGATTCTTTGGTATGGTGTTTGAAGTTAGTGTTGGATTTCTACTTTTGAGCCCGACACACCTGGGTTACATGCAGAGGGCATAACCAGGTAAAGAATATTTTACTGATCTAATGAGTTATCCACTTTAAGACCTGGTTTAACTAAACAGTTTTCTGACCTCACCACATGTGGCTTGCTACCTGCTATTAAAGATTCTTGCTTTTGATGATACATGTAGACAATGCAGGTAAGATCGAGTACTAATAAGCAACACAACTTATTAGATGTTTAATGTACGGTATGCTACCAGTGATATGCCACCCCTGAATATAGATTGATAGCTGTAGAGATATGCCATACTCTTGGAGGATATTTTACTATGTGACATTCTGCCGTATGTAGAAAAGTAAGAAAAAAGATATTAGAGTAGGATAACTTGAGAAATGATTTTTAGATGTTGAAATATAGTGTGCAGCCAGTGATTTAAAGTAAAGCATTGGCTATTTGGATTGCAATGAAGAATGAGATTTTTGAATATTTATTTCTAATTTATGTTATACCTACTGCAAGGGTATCTGAGGTGGCATGAAATTAAAACCACCAAATCACCATTAAATCAAAGATGAAGAGTGAGATATAAATAATGAAGCAGGGAGGTGGTTTAAATAGAATATGTAAGGTAGTAATTACAACTGGTGGAAATATTTACTTCCAAGAGTCCTGGAGTCAAGATCCAAATGGAAATGGAATAAGTTAAATAACTTTCCTGGTTTAACAATGAAAAATATACTGGTGTGTGAGGAGAAAACTTTTAACTGGCACAAAATTCTAAGAAGAATTTATTGCATTGATCTTAAGGCGCATTAAGCTTCATAAACCAACCTCATTTCCAGTTCTATCTTACTTATTTAACTTTATTAACCTCATCTCTCTCACTTATTTTAAATTTATTCTATCATATTATATTTTCATTTCTTTGTAAGCCACCAAAATCCTATGTAGCATAAGGCACAGTATAAACAAAATATAAATAAGTACCATGATGAGTAGGGTCTTCAATTACAGTTTTTATCCAATATGCAGAATCATTTAATGGGGTCATTATAATTGACTCTTGAAAAAGTTTTACAAGTAAAGACAGGTTATTAGAACATTTTAGCCAGTGACCATGGCTATTTAATTTTAATTCCATGAATGCATGTGCTTCCTTTTCTCCTCATCTCTCATAATTACACTTCTCCCAGACCTGTTTGCTGACTTCATATAGACCATTAATCCGTTAGTCCTCTCCTTTTTCCACATCTGCTAGTCATTCCCTTCTTGACTTCTATTCCTTTCCAACCTGGTAGGGGCCATGTGGTTTATCATCCCAACTACTCTTTCACCAGCATTTCAAACTGTGCTACACTTAGTCTTCCTCTAGCACCCTACTCTGCAAAATATGGAATCAAGATTGATGCTACAGTTTGCTGCTTCCTCTCCGCATGACCTTAGTCATTGAACCCTTGTCACAGATGCAGCTAGCTGGGGCTGGCGTCAAGGGTGGTAAAGGAATTTACTAAGACAGTTGTAGGTAAAGAAAGGCAGAGTTATTGGAGAAAGTAAGAAGATATATTGCAAGGGTGCAGTGGGCAGCAGAGCAGAGAAGGGGCTGTCTGCAAAGAGGCAGGAACTGGAGGGAAGTCTTGCTGGGGCTCCATGCAGATAAGGTGTGCAGATAGGGTTTTGCTGCTGGGGTTATGTACAGTATTTGGGATCAGGATGTTGGGCCAGCGGGTTGTTTGTGATTGGCTGTCTCTTGGAACAATTGTACTCCCCAATCTGTGATCCCTTCCTCATTGCTGTTTATTTGTCTTATTAGTGCCTCACAACCGTGTTGGAGGAAACCAGGCAAATGTTCAGCCTGTTGCCATGACATCATTGAGGGGTCCTGGCTCATCTGGGCCTCTGTGCCTTCAGTTTTCACCTCTCTTTAGTCTTCTCCTTCACCTCCTTTCCTCTACCCCCCACCTCTCATTCTCAGTAGATGGCCTTTGTTTGTTACTGCATCAAGAAAACTGGGCCTATCAAGGTGATCCCTACTTCTTCTGACTTCTACCTGAAAATTTAGCTACCATTTCAGCCATATTTATTCTGTTTTTTGCAATCAAAGACAATGAAATGTTTGGCACTCTATTTCACACCTGTAAGGGACTGTATGTTTATGTCCCCACAAAATTCCTATGTTGAAGCCCTACCAAACAATGTGATAGTATTAGGAGATGAGGTCATGGGGGTGGAGCCTCATATGCTAATATTGCCTACTATGCTAATTCCAGTGGATACTTGCCATTCTTCTGTCAGTGGTTCCCAACATTTTTGATACTAGGGATGGGTTTTGTGGTGTTTCCATGGACCAGGAGTGGTTGGAGGTGGGGGGATGGTTTTGGGATGAAACTGCCCCACCTCAAATCATCAGGCATTAGATTCTCATAATGAGCATGTAACTTTGATTTCTTGCATGTGCAGTTCACAATAGGGTTTGTGTTCCTATGAGAATCTAATGCTGCTGCTGATCTGGCAGGAGGCAGAGCTCAGGTGGTATTGCTCGCTTGCCTGCCACTTACCTCCTGCTGTGCCGCCTGGTTCCTAACAGGCCATGGACTGGTACTGGTCTGTGGCCTTGGGGTTGGGGACCCCTGCTCTATGTGATCAATTTCTGGTTGAAGCTGTCTGTTATCAGACTTTCTTGATTCTCCTTTTATCTCTCTCACTATTGCCTTTTTGGTCTTTCTAAAGTTCTCTTTTGTCCTACCAATGCCCTTTAAATGATGGTGGTTTTTAGATAAATGTCCTTAGTTCTGTTCCTACTCTAGGTACTGTACTTGCAGGATCTCACACATTTTTGCCATTTCATCTGCCCCTTGTGTGCTCATTGATTGCTTACGAATCAGAGTGAAGTCATCTAGAGGTGTAACATTCTGGTTTGCTTACATATTAGAATGTAGAGAAGTAGGAAGAGGTAACAGCTCACATATTCCCAGAGGTTTTGAAATAAGATCCCCAAACCCACTGCAACAGAATCACTTAAATATACATACCCAATCGTATCCCTGAATTTCTGAGTCAGTGTGATTGGGATGGGGCTTGGGAATCTGTATTGTCAAAGGCTTCGCGAATTGCTTCTGTTGCACACTTATCGAGTGCTTACTGTATGTTAAGTCCTGTGCTAAGTTAGAAAGCCAATATTTTGTCTTGGAAATTGAAAACCCTTATCTGTTTTCTCCAGTTAATGAGTAAGATTCCTGACTGCAGGATGACCTACAGGGGGGATCAAAACTTTCTTCTAAAAGCAGCTCTGAATGTGCTTATACTTAATAGAGTTGACCTAGTGTTTGGTTCTGTCCTGTGAGGCACAGCAGTGTGGTGGCCCAGAATATTTAGAAGGTAGGGATTTGCCGATTCTTTATCCCATGGATGTCCTCTCATGGACAGTTGCTGACATTGAGCTGTGCTATGTCAGGATGGGCCCAGCGTGGGTTGACTTTAAAGTGCATTCCAAGGTAACTAAGTGGAAGAAGTTGCAAGCTGGGTGTCAGCAGAGGCTCTCCTCCTTAGTTGGCTCCTCAGGAAGGTGCTGAATGGTTTTGCCCCACTTTGGTGCAAAGCTCATCTGTCTTCAAGTTCCCGGGACCTCCGTTTTCATTTGTTAGTTTACTGGAGATTATGGGGTTCATGTGGGAATTGCATTTGATATCTGCAGCCTCTCTGCATCTCCCAGTTCACCCCTTTCCTGGCTTTTCTGTCTTCTTTCTCTTCCCCTCATTCACATTCCCTCTCTTCTAAGAGCTAGACACCTTCCCCTCTTTGTTGGATGCAGAGAACTTGATAACCACCATTTAAAAATGTGAATGTGCCTAGGAGATCTTTCCCTTCATCCCACAAGGTTTATCAAAGTAGTTTTTTTTCCCCGTGCTTTATTTTTTATTTTTTATTTTTTGAGACGGAGTTTTGCTCTTGTTGTCCAGGCTGGAGTGCAATGGGGCGATCTCAGCTCACTGCAACCTCTGCCTCCTTGGTTCAAGTGATTCTCCTGCTTCAGCCTCCCAAGTAGCTGGGATTACAAGTGCTCACCACCGCACCTGGCTAATTTTTTGTATTTTTAGTAGAGATGGGGTTTCACCATGTTGGCCAGGCCCATTTCCCACTCCTGACTTCAGGTGATCCATCTGCTTCAGCCTCTCTCCCAAAGTGCTGGGATTACAGGTGTGAGCCACCGTGCCCAGCTCCCCTTAAGAGCAATTCAGGCAATAAAATTTTCTCTGTCTCATTTTCAAAAATGTCTCCATCAAAGCTGTTTCTTAAACATGAAAATGTTGGTGGTGATATAGGCAACAGTGTGAGTGGTTTATTCTGGCCATGGGTCTGCGGGAAGATCATTTTGTACTTCTGAGGAAGGGTGCCATGGCAAGTAAACATGCATCCGGGTAACCCTATAACTGTATTAAGGCATATGGAATAAGTTACAGTGGATGGAACCTGCAGCATAGTTTTAGTTTAGGTAATTTGGGATTGGAGTTTCATTTATTGAAACAGCTTCTATTCTGGTTTTTATGGTTCTAGTACAATAAAGTCATTTCATGTCCCTGGGATCTCTGTCTGTTAGTTTGTATGAAACCAAGAATAAGTGGGAACCAAGAATCATAGTTAATTTGGAGCTTATCTTATCTTAAAAAATTAATCTGACTTATCTTGAGTAATAGTAACAGGCTTTTGTGTGATGATTTGAATTGTGTTTCTCCAGATTTATATATTGTCATCCTAATCCCCAGTACCTCCGAGTGTGGCCTTATTTGAAGACAGAGTCTTTTCCAAGTTAAAACGAGGTGATTTTGGGCTGGACCTGAATCCGGTATGACAGGTGACCTTACAAAAAGGGGAAATTTGAGGACAGACTCACACAGAGGGAGATGGGCCTGGAATAAATCATTCCCTCATTCCCCTCAGAAGCACCAACTCTGTAGATTGCTTGATTTTGGACTTCTTACCTCCAGAACTGTGAGGTAATAACATATTTCTGTTGACGAAGCCACCTAGTTAGTACTTTGTCATGCCAGCCCTAGGAAACGAATTAGCAAACTAGTACAGTGTACCTCCTTCCTGGTGCAGAATTAGACTAAATAATCCAGCTCTGTATTTAGATAGGGGAAAATAATTGCAAAGAGTTTGAAAGATATTCCCATCAAAAATGAGAATATGTACTTTGGGGAGAAGGATGCTAACTTTTTGGTATATATATTAATTTATCCTAGGGTTTTCAAACTTTACTTGGTAGGGAATCTTTTTTGTTTTTTAAAAGAGTGTTAAGGACACACTAGCAGAATGGCTTTACTTTGGTTGAAAGGGCATGTATGTGGTGCTGGGAGGGCATTGGTGGCTGCCACCCTCCCCTGAGGTGTCCTGGAACCTTAACCCTTTAAGAGACAGTGGGAATATTGCTGGCAACTGTTCTGAGTTGACCTAGAAGGAACTGTGCCTAAAGGGTTAATTAGACTCTGCAGGGATCAGGATTTGTTACCATTAAAATGAGTAATATTATCCTATAGGCAAAACGTGATTTCTGGAAAAGAGATTAATTACGTCTGTCATTTGAGATGGTTGACCAGATCCTGTCTGAGGAAGCTTTTAGGATCTAAAGATATGGGGTGAATACCATGGGGAAAAAATAACATGCCTAACCAATCATTGTGAATTTGTCTTTCCTTAATTCCTTTTTCTTGAGGTAATGCCAGGAGCACCTATATCCCCAAATCTGCATTCATTATTGGCCCTATTGGTTAAGCCTTGGGCTTTTCAGTCAGCTCTGTAGAATTGCATTAAGAACTGCTTATAAAAGGATTTACATTTAATGAATTTCTGTGCAGCTTTCTCTGAGCTCTTTATCCTATCCTACCTAGTCTGGAACTTCCTCCTTCAATTATTGCTGCTTTCAGATTTCAACCTCTTCTTCTCTGATGGTTCATTCCTTGTAGTTGTTAGAAATATCCAAGCCTTACCCATTTTGCCAAACCCTAAGATACCCTCTGCTGACCCTGCAGCCCTGCTCAGCTACCTGCATTTTCAATGCTATTCCCTCCCACTACCAAGCAGAGTATTTGAGGGCCAGGGAGTGTCAGCGACTGCTTGAGTGTCTGCCGTGGCAAGTGTACTGTTTCTGATCTTTCTAGGCTTTCCTCAGCTCACTGCCCTCAGCTTTCCATTAAAGCTGCCTTGAGATCCTTTGCCAGAAACTCTAAGTCTTGGAAGGTCAAATCTTCACATCTGCTGCCTTTGTACTGAACTCAAAACGAGTCATTAACTGCATCTAAGAGAAGAGTATATTTTACTTTACTAAAGAACCTCTTCTATTCATTCAATGCTTCCATTTATTCTTTAGAATGTTTTTCTTTGTTTATTAGTCTACTTAATGCTTAGGATATTTTTTCTTTTAAAAAAACTAACAAAAATCTTACTGGTTTAAGTTAAAACATCTTATTGAGGTTTACTTTTTTTAAAAAAACTTTTAATTATATGTATGGTGTACTCATGATGTTTTGAAATATGTATATTGTGGAATGACTAAATAAATCTAATTAACGCTATGTATTACCATACATGCTTATCATTTATTTGTAGTGAGAACGCCTAAAATCTACTTTTCTAGCAATTTTCAAGTATATAATACCTTGTTATTAACTATAGTCACTAACGTAAGTTTCTTGACCTTATTCCTCCCATCTAACTGAAATTTTGTATCCTTTGATCAGATCAACATCTCCCTAGTCTCTTCTCCCTCTCCTAACTCCTGCTAACCACCATTCTACTCTTTACTCCGAGTTCAATTTTTTTAGATTCCACATATAAATGAGATCATGTGGTACTTGTCTTTGTGTGCCTGGCTTATTTTATGTAACATAATGTCCTCTAGGTTCATCCATGTTTTTGCAAATGACAAGATTTGTTTCCATTTTTCAGACTGAATAGTATTCCAGTATATATATACTGTATATATATATATACACACACACACACACACACACATACGCACACGCCACATTTTCTTTTTCCATTCATCTGTTCATCTGTTTATAGACATGTAGGTTAATTCTGTATCTTAGTTATTGTGAATAATTCTGCAATGAACATGAGAGTGCAGATATCTTTTCAATATATTGATTTCCTTTCTTTTGGATATAGACCCATTAATGGGATTGTGAGATCATGTGGTAGTTCTATTTTTAATTTTTTCTAAAGTGGCTGAATGTTTTATTTTTCATTTTTTTTTTGAGACAGGTCTTGCTCTGTCACCCAGGCTGGAGTGCAGTGGCACACAATCACAGCTCACTACAGTCTCGACCTTACAGGCCCAAGCAGTCTTTCAACTCAGCCTCTTGAGTGGCCGGGACCACAGGCGTATGCCACTACGCCTGTCTAATTTTTGAGTTTTTTTGTAGAGATGAGGTCCCACTATGTTGCTCAGGCTGGTCTCAAATTCCTGGCCTCAAGTGATCCTCCCATCTCAGCCTCCCAAAGTGCTGGGATTACAGGTATGAGCCACTGCACCCCCCAGCTAATGGCTGTTATTAATTTACACTCCCCATCAATAGTGTACAGGTGTCCCTTTTTCTCCACATTCTCACTAACCCTTGTTATCTTTTGTCTTTTTGTTAATAGCCATTATAACAGGTGTGAGGTAATACCTCATTGTGGCTTTAATTTGCACTTCCCTGATGATTAGTAGTGTGGACCATTATTTTATATACATGTTGGCTACTTGTATGTTTTTTGAGAAATATCTCTTCAGACATGTTTATTTGCCCATTCTTTTTGTTTTTTGTTTTTTTTAAATCGGGTTGTTTTCTTGCTATTGCATCTTTTGAGTGCCTTTTATATTTTGGATATTAACTCATTATATCCATGGTTCACAAAATATTTTCTCCCATTCTGTGGATTGTCTCTTCACTTTATTATTTCCTTTGCTGTGTAGAAGCTTTTTAATTAATTAATTAATTAATTATTATTATTTTTTGAGACAGAGTTTCTCTCTTTCACCCAGGTTGAAGTGCAGTGACCTGATCTCAGCTCACTGCAACCTCTGCCTTCCCGTTTCAAGTGATTCTTCTGCCTCAGCCTCCTAGTAGCTGGGATTACAGGCATGTGCCACCATGCCCGGCTAATTTTTGTGTTTTTTTGCAGAGACGAGGTTTCACTATATTGGCCAGGCTGGTCTCGAACTCCTGACCTTGTGATCTGCCTGCCTCGGCCTCCCAAAGTGCTGGAATTACAGGCGTGAGCCGCTGTGCCCAGCCTATTATCTTTTTTTTGAGACAGAGTCTCACTCTGTTGTCCAGGCAGGAGTGCAGTGGTGCAATCTCGGCTCACTAGAACCTCTGCCTTCTGGATTCAGACGATTCTCCTGCCATAGCCTCCTGAGTAGCTGGGACTACAGGTGTGCGCCACTGTGACTGGCTGATTTTTGTATTTTTAGTAGAGCTAGGGTTTCACAGTTTTGGCCAGGCTGAGCTTGAACTCCTGACCTCAGGTGATTCACCCACCTCAGACTTCCAAAGTGCTGGGATTACAGATATAAGCCACTCTGGCCCTGTGCAGAAGCTTTTTAGTTTGGAGTAATCTCATTTGTCTGTTTTTACTTTTGTTGCCTGTGCTTTTGTGATCATGGACAAA
Organism: Piliocolobus tephrosceles; assembly: GCF_002776525.5. Taxonomy (NCBI): domain Eukaryota; kingdom Metazoa; phylum Chordata; class Mammalia; order Primates; family Cercopithecidae; genus Piliocolobus; species Piliocolobus tephrosceles. The sequence continues at coordinate 17,467,511 of NC_045455.1, read as the reverse complement.
AAAAATCATTGTTCAGAGCAACTCTTGGAGCTTTTCTTTTATGTTTTCTTTTAGCAGTTTTACAGTTTCATGTCTTATATTTAAGTCTTTAATCCATTTTGAGTTGATTAAATGGATTCAAACATTTAATCCATTTTGAGTTGACTTTTGTATGATGTGAGGCAAAGGTCCAATTTCATTCTTCTGCATACAGATATCCTGTTTTCCCAGCATCATTTAATGAAGAGACTGTCCTTTCCCCATTGTTTATTTCTGGCATATTTGTTGAAATCCAGTTGACTGTAAGCACATGGATTTATTTCTCAGCTCTCTGTTCTGTTCCATTGGTCTATGTGTCTGTTTTTATGCCAGCCCCTTGCTGTTTTTATTGCCATTTACTTTTGTTATTCTTTTCTTTATCTTATGAATTTTTAAAAAGTTGAAACTTTTAAATATTTGTCTTAATTATACTTATAATTATAATTATACTCTTTTTTTTTTTTTTTTTTTTTTTTGAGACGGAGTCTTGCTCTGTCGCCCAGGCTGGAGTGCAGTGGCGCCATCTCGGCTCACTGCAAGCTCCGCCTCCCGGGTTTACGCCATTCTCCTGCCTCAGCCTCCTGAGTAGCTGGGACTACAGGCACCCACCATCTTGCCCGGCTAGTTTTTTGTATTTTTTAGTAGAGACGGGGTTTCACCGTGTTAGCCAGGATGGTCTCGATCTCCTGACCTTGTGATCCACCCGTCTCGGCCTCCCAAAGTGCTGGGATTACAGGCTTGAGCCACCGCGCCCGGCCTAATTATACTCTTAAATGTGTCAGCTTATGCCTTTATGCATTTTAATGTCTTTTTCTAACACTTTTAATACTTTTTATAGTAATTTTTCACTTGTATTATTTTTTTACCCCCTCTTTTTTGGTGTCGTGGTTTTACCTTTATTTATCTTCTTTTCATTTTCTGTATTTAATTATTTTTTATTTTGCTCTTTTTCTGATTTTTTTTTACCCATTTCTATTTTAACAGTGTCATAATTTTTTGTTTTTATTTCTAAGTTTTTGGTATCTATTGTATAGGCTTTACTCTTACTAGTTATTTGCATTGTAATATTCAAAACCCTTTCATGTTTATTTGTCTATTTCTTGTCTTCCTGATATATTCCATTTATTATTTCTTAAAATTACAGACACACAAGCATTTTGTTGGTGATGAAAATTGCAAGGACATTCTTGCCTCTGTAGTCGTGGATGTTTTTGTCCTGACCATCTCTCACAGTTTGCTCTTTTAGATTTGCAGAATCTCTCTCCATATCCCTAGTGTGAATTCCCCAGGTAAAATGAAATAATCATGGATAATCCTAGAATTGCATTATGACACATTTTTGATCCAAGAATAATGGTTTTCTTTATGGAAGGGGCATATTTGATATTAGAATGAGAGTTTTTCTTTTCTTGCATCCCATATTGGTCAATTGTGTATTAGACTCTGGAGAGTCTCACACCCATTCTGTCTGACACAATCATTGGGACCCGCAGGTTTCTCAACACTGTGCCACATTACTGAAAGAACAGGTTGGAGGGGAAGGCTGCCCCTGAGACCTGGCACTGCTGAAGAAAATTCTAAAAGACCATTCTGGAAGGAGGCTGTATAGTGAGACCACAGCCATACTCCTGAAATCTGTTCTACCTCAGCTTGCTTTGCATGTTGCGTTTGACCTGCTACCCTTCTTAGCAGGTTTGTGGGAGACTCCTGGCTGTGTTGATCTTCTTGCTTCATTTCCACATTACAAGGGGCACGTGGGTTGCAGTTATCACTATGGACTTTCCTTTCTTTTTCAAAGAAAATACAAGCTTGGACTAATAAAAGTAGAACTCTGCTGCTTTCCATTTTGGTAAGACCACACAGGGAATTGTAAGTCTGGTCTGGGACATATACTTTAAAAATAGAATGGTGAGGTAACATAAAAATCATGCCATATGAGGAACAGTTGAAGGAATATTTAGTCTTATTATAAGAGGAATTTAAAGAAAATGTGCTTGCTATTGGCGGTATCCCTGGGGCTGTCATGGAAGAAGAGTTTGCTAACTAGGGCAGAAGTAGATGTAATGGGTGGAATTTACAGGAATCCAGGTTTGGCTGTGTTTATGGAGAAAAACAATTCAAATGTGACAACTGTTAAACCGCACAGCCTCCTGCTTCAGAGTGGACCAAGATAGGCTAATACGGCCATTGTTAGGGAGGCATTGTGCCTATTAACTTCAGTAGGGATGGTGCCTGGTTCAAGAGCCAGAGACCCACAGCCAGTGAATTAGGCATAGATTTTATTGATGACTTACAGGGATGCTTCAGTGGTAGCAGGACAGAAGAACTGCCACCACTTATAAAAAGCATGCAGTTTATATAGCATTTTCACTTGGCACCTCTACCCCCACCAACAACCTACACCTGGCAACCTTCACATAACCCAAAAGAAAGGGTCTCTCTCCCCCGTGCAGCCTGCATTCCACCGGTGGGCCCAGGTGTTTCTCATAGATAAGGAATGGATCTCCTGGTTGGCCACAGTTGGAACTCCCAACACACATTCAGGTGCGTCTGCCATATAGGGTCATTCTGAGGGTGTGCTTAAGGTTAAGTTATCACTGTCAGGTGCATCTACAGTACACAGGTGTGTTTACCCTATAGGAGGTTAGAAGGTTCTGTGATTCTTTGAGCTTGTGTTCATTTTACCTCTGGCCTTAAATTGGATTTTTTTAAAACAAAAATTTTATTGTGCATTGTATTACTTTATTCTTGCACTTCTATAAAACAATACTTGAGACTGGGTAATTTATAAAGAAAAGAGGTTTAATTGGCTCATTGACTTTCACAGGCTCTACGAAAGCATGGCAGAGTCTGCTTCTGGGGAGGCCTCAGGGAGCTTTTACTCTTTGTGGAAGGCAGAGCAGGAGCAGGCGTCTTACATGGTAGGAGCAGGACCAAGAGAGAGAAGGGGGAGGTGCTGCACGCTTTTAAACAACCAGATCTTGTGAGAACTCTATCACTATGCAAGTACCAAGGATGGGGGGATGGTGCTAAACCCTTTATGAGAACACCCCCATGATCCAGTCCCCTCCCACCAGGCCCCACCTCCAACAGTGGGATTACAGTTTGAGATTTGTTGGGGACAAAGATCCAAACTATATCATGTATATTTAAGGTATACAACATGATGTTATGAGACATATATGTATATATATGTAGTTAAATGGTTGCTATGGTGAAACAACATATATAAATGATTTGATTAGCCTATTTCAAAATAGGGTATTTCCTTTTGCAGTGAGTTTCTTCATCTACTTTTATTTATTTTGATAGAGGAAATCCTTTCTCCTCAGCATCATCCTTGGTTATATGCCATCTAGGTGTTGATGGTTTTCCTCATATCCTGTAGACTTTGTGGAGTGAAAGGGTCATGCTAGACAAAAGGTCTGAGCATTGAATTGGAATCATTTTAGAGCTAAACCCTTAGCTTCCTAGAGACTTATTTTATCCTAGTTTTCTTTAATGAAATATAACTAATATATGATGAAATGCACAGTCTCAAATGTATAGCATGTTTTGGCAGTTGTATATACCGTGCAGCTACTTCCTGGATGTTCTTTCATGCCCCCTTTTAATTAATTTCTTCCTCCACCCCCACCCCCATTGAATAACCGCTTTCTGACTTCTGTAACCATTGATGAGTTTTGCCTATCCTTAGGCTTCATATGCATGGAATCATACCACATGTACTAATTTGTGTCTGACTTTCTTCAGCCAGCATGTTTTAGAGGCTCATCATCTATGTTATTTCAGGTATCAATAGTTTATTTTTATTGCATTTCATGATATGAATACATCATTTTTCCATTCTATGCTCTGGAGATTTTGTTTCTTGCTACCTAGAGGAACAATCCTGGACTTTTTTTTGTTTTTGAGACAGAGTCTCACTCTGTCACCCAGGCTGGAGTGCAGTGGTGCGATCTTAGCTCGCTGCAACCTCTGCCTCCCAGGTTCAAGCAGTTCTTCTGCATCAGCCTCCCGAGTAGCTGGGACTACAGGCATGTGCCGCCACACCCAGCTAATTTTTGTATTTTTAGTAGAGACGGGGTTTCACCATGTTGGCCACACTGATCTTGAATTCCTGACCCCTGATCCACCCACGTTGGCCTCCCAAAGTACTGGGATTACAGGCCTGGCCTTTCTGTGGCTGTGGGCCACCATGTCAGCATTTGACCCTACAAGGCCCATCCCTGCTTCAGGCTGCCCAGGGGAGCAGGAAAGGAAGTTGCAGGGACAATCCTGAACATTTTTAAAGAACTTTGAATTCTTTAGGCAAGCTTCCTTCTGATCTCATTACTTAATACTGTCATGTTTTTACATCACTGTGCTTATTTTTATTGAAAGAAACAAGTAAGAAGATAATTGATGTGCAGTGTAAAATGCTGATAAGTAAGTGTCTAGCTCCTGGAAAGTCTTCAATGAATGTGCGAGCTTTAATGATAGCAATTAATAGTTTACCTGATTTTGCCCCCAAGACTTTTAGACCAGTAGGGTAAAGTGGAATGCTCTGGAAATCTGTGGAAGTTTAGTGAGGGTTTTAGTAAAATGAGTTTCAGCAAATTTAAAAGTAATTTACAAAATCTGTTATGAATTGCACAGGAATTGAAATGTCACTGCCTCAAATTTATGAATAGCTTTACATGTTCAAAGTTATATTCTTTTTGAAATAAAGTAGTGAATTTTATTTGTTACCACTTTATACTAGCTAAAGATTGAAACTAACCTACTATACAATAATAAGAGAATTGAAAAAACTTCTTTTATCAGCTTTATTGAGGTATGGTTGATATATAATAACAAAGAATATTTACATTTCATAAAATTTGATACATTTTCACATGTTTGTACCATAAAACCATCACCACAACCAAGATGATGAAGACATCCATCATTTCTAAAATGACTGGTGTCTCTTTAAAATTTTTCTCTCCTGTCCTAACTTTCACCCAATCCCATCAACCACAGATCAGATTTCTGCCAATATGTATTAATTTGCATTTGTAGAGCGTGGTTAAGTGGATATTAAAATAAATTATGGCCTATCTATATTGTGTTAAAATTAAAATAATGCATTTGAAAAATAATTACATGGGAAGTACTTATGTGAGATACAATGTTACGTGGAAAAAATGATATAAAATTATTAATACAGACTGAGTTTAAATTGGCACACACAAAATGCCATTAACATATATAGAAAAAAATGAGGGAAACATATTAAAATATGGTTATTTCTGGGTATGCATGATTATAGGTGATTTATTTAATTTATACTATTTTATATTTTCTACATTTAGTAAAATCAGAATACATTATTTTATAATCAGAAAAATAGTAAAGCAAGCCTTGAATTAGGTGATCTAAGTATTCAGCAAACATTTTATAATGCATTTCCACTTGGCTGAGGATTTTTCACTTGAAGATTTGAATTGTAAATAGTTAAGAATGTATTCTCTAAACAAAAGGAAAGGTTGTGATAAAGAAGCACTGTTTTTTTCTGAAAGTGCTAGAATACTTTGGATATTAATATAAGTGTTCTGAGTAATCATATTAATAACTATGATATGTGAAATAATTCCTGCAGTAGCTGACTGCTTAGCCTCCTGGAACTGAACTGAACGCATTATGTGAGCTCTCTTGGTAATGAAGGTCGCAAATCAAAGGAAAGAATACATGAAAAAAGGATTAGAACAAAAAGAGCTAAAGCCATAACTCTACATCCCTGTTATAATGAATCCTATAATTTGATGAATGTAAGCGGGTAAAAAATGGCATTTAATGAATTAAGGATGAACTGATCTTCCCTGTTGTCAGTTGGGAATGAAACCCTTTTCCTGAAATACTGTAAGATTCAGAAAAAAAAAAAAAAATCCATGTATAAAGTAATTTGTTATATATAAGGAAATTATACTTCTTGTGAAATTATAATTCACGGTGAAGTATACATCATAAAGAGGTGAAGAGTAATTTTTCTTCATGAGTTTTGCATAGGACTACAGTATATGAAACATAAACAATGATTACAAAGTTTACATATTTATTTTTACTGACTTCAACAAAATAATATTTGCCTATCTCGTGTTAGCAGGCCTCTAGGAAAAATTTTTTTAAAAAGCAAAGAGTGGCATCTCAAAAATGTTCTCAAGACACGTAAAGTTTAGTGGATTATTTGGGTACAGTACTTGGGCCTAAAACCAAGTATCCACAGTCGACCCTTAAACAACATGGGTTTGAACTGCTTGGTCCTAATTATATGCAGATTGTTTTCAATAAATATATCAGAAAGTTTTTTTGAGATATGGGACAATTTGAAAAAACTCGCAGATGAACCATATAGCCTAGAAATTTCAAAAAATTAAGAAAAAGTTAGATAGGTGATGAATATATAAAATATGCATAGATACCAGTCTATTTTATTATACACTACCATAAAATATACACAAATCTATTATAAGAAGTTAAAATATATCAAAACATATGCAAACAAACACATATCATACGTGGTGCCACAAATGTAAACAAACATAAAGATGCAGTATTAAATCATAACTGCATGAAATTAACTGTAGTATATATTACTGTAATAATTTTGTAACCACCTTCTTTGACTGTTGCAATGAGCTCAAGTGTTGTGTATGCTTAAAACGCCGTGTGACACTAATTCAGTTTACTAGAGAGCTGTTCATCTCTCCGGTAAGTAAGTCGCTTATTGCAGTAAAAAGGGATCTTTCTTGGTTCTGATATATTTTTCATAATATATAGTGCAACACTGTAAACCTTGACTAACACCATGGGACCCAAATGTAATGGCACTAGTGATGCTGGAAGTGGTCTCAAGAAGCAGAGAGATGTCATGACATTACAAGAAAAAGTTTAATTGCTTGATATGTACCATTGACAGAGGTCTGCAGATATGGTTTCCTGCCATTTCAAGATGAATGAATTTTGCTTAAGGACCATTGTAAAAAAAAAAAAAGGGGGAAATCTGTGAAGCCATTGTTGCAGTTACACCAGAAGGTGAGAAAACCTTGTACTTTTTACAAAATCCTTTTTATCTCATACCAAAAATGCAGCTTTTATGTGGTGCAGGATTATTATAAGAAAGGCATACCTACAGACTGTACTATGATTGAAGAAAAATTGAGATCACTACATAACAACTTAAAGAAAAAGGAAAGTGAAGGATCAAAGCTGGAGAATTTACTATCAGCAAAGGATGGTTTAATAATTTTAGAAAGAAATTTGTCTTAAAAAATGTCAGCATAACAGGAGAAGCAGCTTTTCCTGACAGGTTCCCAGATGCCAGCAAGAAAATCAACAAGGAGAAGGGGTATCTGCCAGAACACGTTTTTAATGAAGACAAAAGTGTCCTATTCTGGACAAAAGAATGTCACAAAAGATACGTATTAGGAAGAGAAGGGATTTAAGACAGGAAAAGACAGGCTGACTCCACTGTTCTGTGCAAATGCAGTTGGGTTTATGATGAGGACTGAATTTATGAAGCTGCTAAGCTCGAAGCCTTGAAGGGAAAAGTTAACACCAGATGGCAGTCTTTTAGTTGTACAACAAGAATGCCTGGACAATAAGAACTTTATTTCGGGATTGGTTCCAGAGATGCTTTATTCCTAAAGTCAGAAAGTATCTTGCCAGTAAAGGACTTTTCTTTTTTTCTTTTAAGAAACAGGGTCTTGCTCTGTTACCCTGTTGTCCAGGCTGGAGTGCAGTGGCATGATCATGGCTCACTGCATCCTCAAACTCCTGGGCTCAAGTGATCCTCCCACCTCAGCCTCCCAAGTAGCTGAGACTACAGGTGTGCACCATCATGCCCAGCTAATTTTTTTTTAGTTTTTGTAGTAGATGATCTTGAACTCCTGGCCTCAAGTGATCCACCTCCCTCAGCCTCTCAAAGTGTTGGGATTAAGATGTGAGCTACCATGCCTGGCGTAGTGAATGTCTTTCAAATTTCTTTTGATATTGGGCAGTACCCCTGGCTACCCAAAATGCATGAGTTCAACACTGAAGGTTCCAAAGTGGTCGACTTGCTCCCATACTCAATGTCTCTAATTCAGCCTTTAGATCGGGGGTCATAAGGGCCTTTAAGGCTCATTATGCATAGTACTGTATGGAAAGAATTGTCAACACTATGGAAGAGAACCCTGAGAGAGAGATCATCATGAGAGTCTAGAAAGGTGACATCTTTGAAAATGCCATCGTTATAGAATAAAGTTGTAAATGCCATCAAGCCTGAAATCATTAAATTCCTGCTGAAGAAAACTGTGTCCAGATATGCATGACTTTACCAGATTTATGACAGAGCCAATCAAGGAATCATGAAAGTGATTGTGGTCATGGCAAAAAAAAAAAAAAAAAAGTGGCCAGGGGAGGTGAATGGTTTCAAGATAGGCATCATGGAGAAATTCAAGAGCTAATCAAGGGTCAACTGTATTTTGAGCCTGAAGAAATGAATATTTTCAATACTTATTTTCATCCATTAGTATGCTAAAAGGAAATGAAAGTGACAGCATCAATCAATACAGTCATCAATTTCCATTAAAATTAGAGTTGGGGTAATTAACAAAACAAAGCATTCTCTAAAAATATTTGAAGGTAATTATACATTTTTTTCTCACTTATTTTTAGTAGCATTGTCCTGTTGTATTTTTTGGATAGGTCATTCTCCTGGAAAACACTTTTCCCAAAGAACTAACAATTAATTATCTTGCATCTAAGATCCAATATTAGTGAAGTTGAAATGAGACTGGAAAAAGCAGCAGCCTTCCTCGTTGCTGTCGCTGTTGCCTCCGCCACTTCCTCCGCCGCAGTGCGCCCTTCGGAGTCCCACCCCCTACCATGCCCAACATCGTGCTGTTCAGCGGCAGCTCGCATCAGGACCAGTCCCAGCGCTTGGCCGACCGCCTGGGCCTGGAGCTGGGCAAGGTGGTCACCAAGAAGTTCAGCAACCGGGAGACCAGCGTGGAGATTGGTGAAAGTGTGAGACGGGAAGATGTCTACATCATCCAGAGCGGCTGCAGGGAAATTAACGACAACCTGATGGAGCTCCTCGTCATGATCAATGCCTGCAAGATCGCATCATCATCCAGAGTGACTGCCGTGATCCCGTGTTTCCCATATGCCCGACAAGATAAAAAGGACAAGAGTCGTGCCCCAATTTCTGCAAAACTTGTGGCCAGTATGCTGTCGGTGGCTGGGGCGGATCACATCGTCACCATGGACCTGCATGCCTCTCGGATACAGGGATTCTTTGATATTCCTGTGGATAATTTGTATGTGGAGCCTGCGGTCCTGCAGTGGATTCGGGAAAACGTTGCCGAGTGGAAGAACTGTATCATTGTTTCACCTGACGCAGGGGGAGCCAAAAGGGTCACGTCAATCGCACACAGGTTGAATGTGGAATTTGCTTTGATCCACAAAGAGAGGAAGAAGGTGAATGAAGTGGACCGGATGGTCCTGGTGGGCGACGCGAAGGACCGCGTGGCCATCCTCGTGGATGACATGGCTGACACATGCAGCACCGTCTGCCATGCCGCGGACAAACTGCTGTCAGCTGGAGCCACCAAAGTGTATGCTGTCCTTACCCATGGGATCTTCTCTGGACCAGCTGTTTCCAGAGTAAATAATGCTGCCTTTGAGGCTGTTGTCCTCACAAACACAATTCCGCAAGGGGACAAAATGAAACACTGCACCAAGATTCAGGTCACTGACGTTTCCATGATCTTGGCCGAAGCAATCCTAAGGGCAGACAGTGGGGAATCCGTGTCCTACCTGTTCAGCCATGCCCTGCTATAAATCCAGAATGGGAAGTGTCCAGCAAGCCTACTCTGACTTCTGACTTGTTTTTATTTTCTGGATTTTTAGCTGTGGGTACTCAGCAAAGATAGCATCACTGGCAAAAGCATCAGAACTTTGTATATGCTGAGATTTATTGTTTCCCCTTCTAAAGCTCAAGATCATTTCTTTCCAGTTTTTGGGGAAATGGTGGTGGTTATTTGGTCTTTAAGTGAACTGTCTTAAATGAGAAACATTTTTGTCATTTTGACTTTTAACGGGTACATGTGATCTCTTCCTTTGTTCTTTCAGTACTTTGAGGCGACAACTTTCAAGTATATAATTTCATTGTGGAAGTCATAGTTTATATATTTCAAGGTTGCCAAAGGTGACTTCAGATTAAAGCCTTCTGTGTAAATATATATGATAATGCCTATGGATGGACATTTGGGTAAAACCCTGTATAGAATTAATTAGCCTTTTACTTTGGAGTGAACCTTGGAAAATTTATAATTATCATACCATGGATTTTGAATTTTTCCTTTTTTTTTTTGATAACTCAATTTCAGATAAACCATCTTGGTTATTGTGCTTACTTTGGACCAAATTTTATTTAGCTTAATATGGACACTGACACATTTTTGGGGGTATACATCAGACATATCAGAGCAGTGTAGTTCTGGATCATTTTTAAAATTACCTCTTCTAAAACATAACTGTCACTTACCTGAAATGCTGCATCCTAAAATTTCAAAATTATATTGAGCAGTCGCCAAGGCCTAAAGCCAATTGACTTAAAGGTAATCATTTCAGCTAACATTAAATTTAAAGTCTAAGAATGTATAGAGCTAGTTTTAAAATAATGATCTCAGATTTTTAAAAAGGATATAGGAAACTGCATTGTCATTCTCTGAATTAAGAACTGATGGTTTCTGTCATTATTTAGCCCCACCATTGTATTTTAAAGTCCTTCAGAATACTTTTATGAACCAATGAGACTGGACTTAGCCACACACAATAGAAATTCAGACCTTGACTATTTGGTGTTTCCAGTTCACAAAGGTGATGAAGACTGTCTTGGAGCAACTTAATCCCAGAAGTTGTACATTTCTTGCTGCTCCTGGCATGGAAACTTAAGTGAGACCACCAAATACATTGGTCCTGTCCAATTCTACTGAATGGGGGTGGACTTGGCATTTATCTGGCCAAAAACAGGAGCCAGAGAAATATGAATCTACCAAAGTTGTTTAGCCTCCAACTTAAATTACATTAGTCAACTTATAGATATTCATATGATCACTTTTCTTTTTAGATACTACATCAACTGGATTCCGGAATATATCATTTGCAGTGCTTGTATTGGTTTAAAATATAAAATTTTAAGATCCTTTAACATTGTACTAAAAAATTTCAGTAAGATCATTCTGACTGCTTTCAAAAAAAAAAAAAGACTGAAGAGAATCTGGTACTGAGTCAGTGACTGACTCCTAAGGCAGATGTCTCAGCTCTCAACCAAAGTATAAATGGATGCTATTATATTCAATACAGTATTAATATAATGTTCACAAGTACATGCATTTTACTTTGTATGATTGGAAGGGAATATATTGTCCTCTAATTTTCCTGTGGCAAAAAGAGGTGTGAACTGTGGCTATGGGTAGTTATGATACATGTGAACATCTCTTACCACAGTATTATTATAGAAGTTTAGAAATGTGGTAAACATATATGTCAGAAACAATGGTGTATCATGAAAGTATAATTAGTGCAATTAAATATTTTATCCTTCTTGTGTGCTTATAGCCTATTTTGCTTCAAAAATCCTTCCACTTATTAAAGTGAACTCATTTTCAGGGATGTATTAGAAAATAAAAGTACGGTAATAATGATATTTCAGTAATGTCTTTAAAAGAGATATTTCAGAGTTAAAGTGCTGATGCTTTCTGAGAGCTTAATTGTATTTAAAAATAAATGAAATTCTGATGACTTACATCTTTTACCTCCCCCAAACTTTCCCCTAATGTAAATGCTATTTCATATAAAACTCATTAAGCAGAACATGACATCTTTTAAAATCATTCACTATCATAACATAATGTAATCGGCAAATGTTTTTCACTTCATTTGAAGTGTCTCTGTGGATGAACACAGATCCTATTGATAGCAGCCATCAAATGCCTCACTATCATAGTAAAATGAAGCTAATATCACTATGAAATAAGATAATGCGCTCTGAAAATCCACAGAGCTCCCCAAAACTTTTTGACAGATCAAAACAAAAACTTTGAGTAAAAATAGTGACATAGAAATGTCTCTTTCCATTTTGTATTTAGGCTGATTATCTGATATATATTCTTGAAACTACCTTGTCTGTTAAAAATATATATAAACATAATATACTGATATATAAATATAATTTTCTTAAGCAGACAAACATATAAATATATGTTTATATAAATATATAATATATATTTTAAGCAGACAAGGTAGTTTCAAGAAGAACCTTAAGTATTTTTAAGTGGTTTATTGCAAATGATTATAATTGAATTTCTAAATTATTTAAAGTGAGGAGATGTCTAAAAATAATACTGTGATTTAAGTACTTTACCATTTACCAAAAAAAGACTGTCCTAATTAAAAATGAATTATTTTCCCTTTTTAGACACACTTTAAACAAACCATTTAATTAAATTCACTCCTGATGGTTTGGGAGCTGGTTACACAGTTTGTAGATAATTCAGGCCCTCTGTTTCTTTCCTTTCTCTGGCTACTGTCTACCTTCTGTTCATATCAGAGCTTAGCGGCATCCTAATGGGGTTGGATGATAGAGGGGGGGCAATGGAAGAAGCAAGTTAGATGAGTGAATGTTTTTCGTATTAACATTAGGAAAGTGTTTAGCCCAAAAGCTGTTAGTCAAAATCAGGCTTTCAGTGTACTGTTGATTTTAATTTATAGTATGTGTGTTTCTCATTAACTTGGGGGAATCCTAAACTTAATTGAAAGTAAAGGCAGCATGATATAGTGAAAAGCTTTGGCATCAGACACAGCGGGGTGCAAAATCTACCTCTGCTGTTGCTTAACCATATGGCTTTGGTAAGAGCTATTTCTTCATCAGTTCAAGGAGGATAAAATATCTGTTTGGCAGAGTTATGAGAATTAATCATTTATGTTAAAAATCTAGTATAGAACATATTTGTAATTTTCACCTGAGTGTGTTTTATAATTTAGTAGAACATAGCTAATATCAGAGGCCAATTCTTTGATTATATTAAGATTACTAAGTATACTGTAAAAATGTTATTAGAAAAGTCAGCTTCCAAACTTTTGATGCGTAAATGTAATAACTCATTGCTAACATAATTCTATGAAGCTAGCTTCCCAGCACATAGAATAACACCACTTTTATTCAATGCATAGGACATTTCCATCAGAATTAGGAGATAAACCTTAATCCTGAGAGGGTTGAAAGTGGAAATGCTAGAGATCCAAGTTCTTTTTCAGGTCGTGTTCACTATCAAATAGTCATGTATAAAAACACCTCATCTCATGTAGTTTATAGACTAGATGCAATCTTGAAATTGCTTATAAATAAAATTCTTTAAAAAAATATTTAAATATATTAGAAAACTCTGACGTTCAAATAAATAGAAACTTGTGATAGATGCTTCCTAATATGTATTTGGATTTATTCAAGATACAGTTATCAATCATGATATAAAGATAATGTCTCTTCTTCTCATTCCTGCCTGACTCTGTTTCCTAGGACTCTTATGTCAGCTTGAAAGAAAAGCAGTTATATAAATGAATTCATACACAGGTATATTCACTTTGAGAATACATTTCTTGGAAAAATTATTTATTGAGTACTTCGTGGTTTCTTTAAAGTTATTTAAAGAAATTCAGAGAACACAGGGGTTAGTACATTTAATAAGGAAACAATTGTATTAGCTAGTGTTGAACTGCCAAATGGAGTTGAACCATGGATCAGGCAGAAGGTGGTATTGACTTGGAGAATTCAGCTGCAAAAGAAGATTGTTATACCATCTATCATCAGCAACACAGGAAAGTTTATTGTACTTTCCAGATAAGGAACTGAGATGCAGAAAGATGAAGAAAAGTCAGCAAAGTGATTAAGTATGGTTGAAGGACCTTGTAAAAGTCAAACTTTCATTTTCTCAAATTTCTGTAATTCCACACATTTTAATTGAAAACAGAGCAAATATGTATTTTCATTCTTGATGGTGATCAGCAGAGCACATAATAAAGGATTAGCTTAATTAATCATTGTAGTGAGTGTCATAATAAATCCACTTTCATTAATACATTAAGGCTGTGTAACTTTCCTATTTTATCCTGTATTTTTCAGGTTGCCCCAAATCACTCATATCACAGCTAACTTGCCCTTTGACCAACTTAACTGTCTCTTACAGAGGTTCCCAGGTTTTAGTTGTCACGATAAGAAGTCATAATGAAATTGAAGAGTCACTAACCATCCTTCCACAGTAGGTCCTGCATTAAGTTGTTTTGTTCAGTATTGTTTCATTATAACATTGTTGAGAAAAAATAAATTGATTCCTGGCTGGGGCCACTGTCTTCTGGGAGTTTGCACGTTTGTATGTTCCCCAACCCCTGGCTGCATGGGTTTTCTCCAAGCACTCTGGTTTCCCTCCACAGCTCAAAGCTGTGCCCACTGGGTGAATTGGCATGTCTGCACAGTCCCAATCTGAGTGAGTGTGAGTGCACACTGTGATGGGATGAGATGGTGTCCTGTCCAGGGCTGGTTCCCACCTTGCACCCTGAGCTGCAGGGAGAGACTCTGGCCATCTGTCATCCTTAACTGGAATAAACAATTTGGAAAATGAATGAATGAATGAATGAATACAAATGATTGCAAAACAAAAATTTGTAACATATACAATAATCATACAAATGCATAACAATAAACAATGTGGTATGAAAGCACTCAGCAAGCCTATGATATGTGTTATTGCTTGTTTTTGAACTGTGTGGTGGTAGGAGGTGCTCCAGAAAATTTTCAAGTTGCAAACATTTATTCACTATTTCATCACCACCACTGTGACTGTTGTCACTCACTGATGACCCAAAAATTGGATAATTATCTTCCTTGTCTGTGTTAATCTTTCCTAAATGTATGTATAGCTCACATTTATTTCAGTGTTTAATATTAGAAGTGTTTTGGTTCTATATTTAGAAGTTTGGTGGTGTTTCTGTGACCATAAACATACCATAGCAACTTAACTCTTGTTTATACAGTAACTAGCCTATGATAAAATTGGTTTTGTTACACATTGTTTTGCTTAAAGTCACAGTTTACAAGAACCTGCTGATCATATTGAGGACTTACTGTTAAGTGCTTATTGGACAAAACTATATATTCAATGAGAGATTAAATATATCTCACAGTCAATTAATTCAATGGTGGGAGAGTATATCCTGAACATGGTCAGGCAGAAATACCTGTGAGTAGGGTCTGTGGAGAGAGACAAAAATAGAGACAGAGCAAAAAGGGAGGTGAGATTGTACTAGTATTTAGCTATTTCTGACTTTTGACCTGTAAACTAGAGCTATTTCTTAAGTGAACGCTTCAGTTAATTAAGAAAATGCACTTCAAGATTGATGTTTACACAAAGACTATCAAAGAAGTGGAAACAGCAACCTAAAGGTAATGAATTTCAGGAAAGTCGACTTTAGTGATTTAAATATAAGAAAATGACCTGTAAGTGGAAGGACCCATGAAAATTAGGTTATTTCTAAAAGCAACAATACTTATAAGGACAGCAAGAGGATGAAGAGAACAGGATGAAACCCAGGTAGCTACACAGAGCTTCACATTGGAAATGTCCAAGAGTAAAGATTAGGAATTAGAGTAAGCATTAAACCAGAAATAAGGCATATCAATGATGGCATGAAAAGATAAAACCAGGAAACATATGGTGACTGCAAGGTGAAATATACTAAGGGACAATATATTCTTTATGTATGAGAGAAAAACAAGACTGAGAAAACACATCCTCTTTATTAGATGCAAAGGAGAAGAGGATGGTTCAAAACAAAAAACAAAATTCAGTTGTCTTTAAAGAAAATTTTTGCCTTTGTAGTAAAATAATCTCTCATTTAGAAAATGGAATAGGAAACAGTGTGTTTGAAGGACAGGGAAACAAACTAGACTTGGCAGGGAATTGATCAAAGATCATTTAAATAAACAGATCTTGATAACTTTCACATTAGAATGCCAATTATTGATGATTCAGGCCCTCAGGTGCTAAAAATAACACCTTTTTGATGCAGTAGAAAACGATTCTTGGTGATTTTTCGACTACTCTAAACTGTTAGTGCCTGCTTCGTTATGCTGTGTGTCAAAGGACACAACATGAAAGTTTATTTTATTTTTTTATTTATTTTTATTTTTTGAGATGGAGTCTCATTTCTAAGAAGATACTTCATAGACAGTGGATGTGCTTACCAACAGGAAATTGATGGTGGGACATCCATGTGACATAATTCTAGCCAGTCCACTAAATAAAGACTACCTGGATACAGGCTGGGCACGGTGGCTCATGCCTATAATCAGGGCACTTTGGGAGGCCAAGGCGGGTCGATCATCTGAGGTCAGGAGTTTGAGATCAGCCTGGCCAACATGGTGAAACCCCGTCCCTACTATAAATACAAAAATTAGCTGGGCGTGGTGACGTGCATGTGTAATCACAACTACTTGGGAAGCTGAGGCGGAAGAATCGTTTGAACGTGGGAGGCGGAGGTTGCAGTGAGTTGAGATCCCGCCGCTGCACTCCAGCCTGGGTGACAGAGTAAGACGCCATCTCGAAAAAAAAGAACTATCTGGATACAAAATAGTATAAACAATGCAAGTTCCATTAAAAAAAAATTACACCGTGAAGTCTAGATGGATACACTGTCAACAGTGGTTATCCTTTGGTGGAGAGATTATAGTTGACTGTTTTATAAATAGAAAAACATTGCTATAGTAATTTCTCAGTGCTGCTGTGATAAAGTGCCACACATTGGGTGGCTTAAAGTAACAGAAATTTATTGTCTCACAGTTCTAGTGGTCAGAAGTCCTAAACCAAGGTGTCGGCAGGGCCATGCGCCTCTGAAACGTGCAGGAAAGGATCCTTCCTTGCCTCTTCTAGCGTCTGGTGTTGGACGGTAATCTTGGATGCTCCTTGGTGTTCAGTGGCAACACCTCAGTCAGCCTCCACCATCCATGGCAGTCTTCCCTCTGCATGTCTGTGTCTCCACATGGCACCCCTCTTCCCTGCATGTCTCTCTCTTCTTTTGAGGATACTTCTCATAGTGGACTAAGGGCCTGCCCTAATTCAGTATAACCTTGTTTTAACTAATTACATCAGCAAAACCACCTTATTTGCAAGTAAGGTTGCATTCCGAGATACTAGGGGTTAGGACTTCAACGTATCTTTTTTGGGTGGGGGGACACAGTTCACCCGATAGCAATATTCCAGGTTTATCCAATCATCTATGTAGAAAATAATCTGCTCTTAAATACTTTCTTTTCTGTCTCTCAAGATATGAAGTTACATTGACTCTTTCTTTCCCCTGTATTCACAGAGTCCCACATTATTGAGATTTTCTGGGATACAACATTTCTTAAATATCCCCTTTGCTATTATTGCCGTTCCCTAGTTGAGACTGTTTCTAGCTGAGATTCTAAAGTGTATTTCCAATTGGCCCCTTTCCTCTTTTTTTTTTTTTTTTTTTTGAGAGGGAGTCTTGCTTGTTGCCCAGGCTGGAGTGCAGTGGCGCGATCTCGGCTCACTGCAAGCTCCGCCTCTCGGGTTTACGCCAATCTCCTGCCTCAGCCTCCAAGTAGCTGAGACTACAGACGCCCGCCACTACACCTGGCCAATTTTTTGTATTTTTAGTAGAGATGGGATTTCACCGTGTTAGCCAGGCTGATCTCAATCTCCTGACCTTGTGATCTGCCTGCCTCGGCCTCCCAAAGTGCTGGGATTACAGGCGTGAGCGACCGCGCCCGGCTGCTCTTTTTTTTTTTTTAATAACTTCCTATCAGCAGTCTGTTTTATGTGCTTCTATGTGATTTCCTATGCAGTCCATTCTATTTCTGAGGTGCATTTCTAACCTTATTGTTCCCTTTCTCCAAAACCTCCAATGGCTTCTCTGAATGAAATTTCTAAAGCTTACTTCTTTGGCAGTCAAGGTCATCCATGACTTGACTCTCCTTTTTATTCAGTCTTAGTTCTCACAATTCTCATACACAAATTCTGTGCTCTAATCTAGCCTGACTGCTTATGATTTTCCAGAATTGCTGTACACTTTCCTATATCCTTAGTTTAATGCACGCTGTTCGCATTCATTGAAAGGCCTTCCCCATTTCCCCTCCCTACCTATGAAACTAGTTACCGCTCTTCAGCACCTGAAATACCATCTCCTCCCAGAGCTTTTACCAGTTCCATCATTTGGATTCTCTCGCCTTTATTTGAAATCCCAGGTGCACACATGAGCGTATGGACACACACACCTACATCTCCAACCCCTAAATTGTAAAGCCCTTGAAGGCGGCATCTGTGTCTTGTCCATCGTACACATTCCCCACAGTGGCCTAGGATGCTGCCTTGAATCTGTGAGCCCTCATTACAGGCGTTGAGTTGTTACTGATTAGAGCACACAAGAGAGTGATGCAGAGTTCAGAAGCATGGGCTCAATCAACAGGACTCAGAGTGCAGATAACCAAATGCGAGAAATAACTTTAATCTGCGCAATGCCGGGGGTATTTCCCAGGGAAAGAATTCTGCAGCTGCTGTAGGGAATGATACCTTGGCTTTCCTCTAGGGGTATCTCTTCCCTCTCTGAGCCAGGGTTCTTTTATTTATCCTGCCCCGTTTCATCCCCGCTATTTGAAAGGTTAGGTTGTAGCTCCTCTGAAAATGGTTAGAAGATGTGGCCATTGGATCAATTTCCAGGATACATAGTTTATCTGAATCAATCTCATGTTCTGTATGCAAATATAACGAAAGTGAGCAAAGTATTTAACTTGAGAATTTTATATTATCTACCTAAATGTCATGTCTTCTATTAAAACTACCAATATGAAAAATTATGTTTCAAATTATAGTAAATTACATAGGCTAAACTTTAAAAATATGATCAGTGATGCCAGCCTTTATTAATGGAAGCATCAGTTGAGGAATTTCCAACCGGAATATATATACTAAATGCACTTGCTAAAATGTCCTTTTCAAAATTTCTTGGAATCGGTATTAGTATACAGTGCAATTACTATAAGGCCAGATGCTTAGCTGTGAGGGACACAGGTCCTGGGTTTTCATTCTACCCCATCGCTAGCTGATTGGCTTTGCTCAGGTAGTTAGCCATTCCAGACCCACATTTTCTCAGTTGTAATGTGGGAAAGCTAATACCTACCTCAGAGGTTTGTTATGAGAATAACATGAGATATTTTATATAAAACACTTAGCTCACTATCTGGCACTTAGTGATTTTTCAGTGAAATTAGGTGATTAATATTGTTAATATTAATTATAATATTAATATTAAGTAATATCAAATGATTTGAGATTTAGTGTAAGCATCAGTTTTAGAGTGGCAGACTGATTAGTTTTATTTGCATTCATTGAACTGTTTCAACAGTGCTTTTAAAGGTCAAGGGAGAGATAGGGAATAAGATAATTAATTTATCTTTAATTGGCTGGCACACTGTATTTAAAGAAGGCTTTTAATTTCAAAAGATAACTGTAATTATAACAGATAGGTAAGTTTTAGGGAAAGTAGAGACTTTTAAAGCCTCCAGATTGTCCCTCAAGTAATGTCAGAACTTAATGGTGAAGTGTTCCTACAATATTTTAATTTTCATCTATTAATGATGGTGATTTCACTATTCAGCTTAGTGTAACATCAGTAAAATGTCAAGGATAATTCTAATATTCTTACTCTGAGTATTAAATAATTTTATGAGTAAAAGAGATCGCCTCTTACAAATCAATAAAAAAGGGTTTAATAGATGAACAGATAAAGATAATGAATAGATGACTCACAAAGGAAAAGTATAAAATAACCATGAGAAATAACCATTCTGTGTAATAAGGAGGGAAGTAAAAATTAACACAATGAAGTATGTATTTTTTTTTTTCCTTCAAGCCTATTGTAATAGGAAAACTTTTTAATAAAGAGTCAGGATCTAGTGACATTGATTACTCACCTAGAATACTGGTGGCAGTGAAATTGGTGCAATACTTTTAGAGACAGTTTGGGAATATGAATCAAAAGTGACTTAAATATTTATACCTGTAGACCCCCAATTCTGTCTTTGGAAATTAAAGCTAAGAAAATAATACAAATGTAGAACAATATATTTGCAACAAAGTGTTCATCACAATGTTATTTAAAATTATGCAGACTAGATAGAAGCAGTATTAATGCTCACCACTATGGAAATGGTTAAGTTAATCATTCAGTTACATACTGTTCAGTCAATACACGTGTATTACAATACATGTAAGACCATGTACCAACTTGAAAAATGCTTATAGTTGTGTTGAGAAACACAATGTGACATTACGTGTATACCATAATTAAAGTTTTATAAAAATGTGCACGGGAAAAACCCTTAAAAGCCCAAATAATAGTAGTGATTACCTAGGAGAGGTGGTATCATGATTTTATTTCCTCTTTCTACATTCTTTAAATTTTCTTTGCTATAGTTTTCCAACAAAATTATAAATAAAATACCAAAAAAGTAATGCTTTTCTCATTGAGATTTACTTTTGGGCAAATATATTCTTGCCTTGTGGACAAATTTATCTTGGCCTCTGGGGCAAAAGCTGAATGCTTAAATAGGTGTTAATTAGCCCTAGATTCAGCACCAGGGAAGGAGGAAGACATCAGAGGTTAATAATACAAGTTTTGATTGGGGTAATTTATACAATGAAAATTCATGTCCATGCTATTCTGGTGAGTTTTCCTTTAAAAAAGGTTAAGGATTTTTGTTTTTTTTAAAGGCTAAGAATGGAAAGCATTTTAAATAATGAAAACCTGATAATAGAAAAAAATATTTCAGTATATACCAAGTACTTCTAGCTTCCATGGCCAATGACTTAAGCAAGATTCAGTTATCTTGATCTGCAATTTATCATACTGTTTTTCTGTCAAAGTACATGAAATTTTGGATTGCATTTAATTTTCCAAAGATGTTTCTCTGAGTGAATGGGAAGGAATCATAAACATGTGACATTGTTGGGTAAATAAGTCACAGAGTTATGAAACATTTTTTTTAAGCTCACTGACGACCTTCTTTTAGCCAAACCCAAAGGCCACTTATTCAGTGACCTTTGAAAGGCTGAGGCATGTGATTTCTCCCTGCTTGAAACATTCTCCACCTTTAGCTTCAAGGAAGCTACACCCTCATGGTTTTCATTCTCTTTCTCTCTTCTCACAATATAGAGTCATCTAACAATCTATAAAATACCTAGCTAATATCTGTTGAGTTTTACTATGTAGTTGGGATAATTTTAAGCACTTTACAGGTATTAATTCAATGAAGAGTCATAGAAGCCCTTTGAGGAAGACAGGGTCATTATCCCCATTCTATAGTCAAGTAAACTGAGACACAACAGAGAGGCAGACTCACTCAAGTCCCTTAGTAAATAAATGGCAGACCTGGGACCGGAAGTTCAGCTGTCTGATTTCCTAGCATTGGTGCTACACCATGGCATCCTCCTGCTTCTTACAATACAGACAAGAAGCACTGAGAATGCTGAAATCCCAGATGTGGTTTAGTAAGGGCAGGCATTTCTAGGAGAAATCCAGACAGTGAAAGGTACGCAGCTGTATGATTAGGTGGCATGATAAAAGGATATGTTTTAGAAGACCTAGAAGGCTAACAGAATTGAGCACCACTTCTTACCATCAAATTTCAGAATGGTAGAGCTGCGTTCCTGGTGATATTCTTAGGCAAAATTCCTGCTGACTTAGGGCAGTGTCGGCCACCATGACCATCAAAGGATGCAGCAGGGTTAGTTTTGAGGACATGGGCTTCGTGTGGGGAACAGGATTGGTTCATCAGCTCCACTAACTTTGAGACTTTAGGTTTGTTTCTTGACTTCAGGTCCTGAGTTTTGTTTCCTTCTCTGTAAGGATATTACTGCCTCATTTACCACTCATTAAATAACATGATAAATCATACTGGCCATTCATAGCTCATTCAGTAATTACATGAGAAAATGTATTAAGATCTTATAGCACAGTGCCTCGCATAAATGCAGGCAGAGTATAGGATTGACATTCTCTTATGGGGATAATGGTGCCTGGCCAGGAACCACATGTCAGTGAGCCGAGGGAGCACCTTCAGGCTTTTCAGTTTTTACCTCAGAAAATTGTTTCAGATCACTCCAGCACGTGGCAGGGGCTAGCATTTATTATCTGGTAACCTTGGACAATTACAAACTTCTCTGAACTTCCATTTATTGATCTGTTAAACAGGGATAATGACATTTACCTTGCAGGGCTCTGATGAGCATTAAAGTCAGATAATAAGGTCTTTAATCGCTAACCTACTTTCTTATTACATTAGTATTTGATGCCATTTAGTAAATGTTACCATTGGAAAAGCCTTTGGCTCTGGTTTCTCCAGTTTTCATTTTTATTGCCATCTTCTTTGGAGCTCAGCTTCTTCTCCCTGTCTTTCAATGAGATAATGAAATTACAGAGATTTTAATTCCCCAAAGTTTAAAAACGAGGAGAGGCTCATCCAAGAAATTATATCCTGGAAAATAAGAAAGCATAAAAAGAATTTTATAAAACAGAATGTCACCTGGTGGGAAGAGATATTTCTATTGGTTTAGAACGAGGCAAACCTGAGTAGGAAGAGACACAGCACTGACATTTCAGAAAGCAATGAATTATTTGCTCAGGGACCTGTGAGATAATTTGTCATTTTGGACTTTTAAAGGAGGAGTAAAGAAAGCAACAGTAAGCAGTTGGCTGACTTGGGAAACTGGTGTGCTCAAGAGAAACTCTTTTGTTTGTTCAGTGCAGGTAACTTTCAGTGGATAAGAATTGGAAGGTTATATTTTGTGAAAACACTTATTTCAGGAAGAAAAAATAGTGTTATATTAATCATCTCTTGAGCTGTTTTTGTAGTTTTACATAATAAATGATTAGTGTGTAAGAGGACTCAAAAAATGAGTTAATATAAGCATTATTTTGAATGCAGATTCTATATAAACCTTACCAGACAGATGGATTAGCTCAACGAAATGGGTATCTTTGGAGATGCACTATGAGCTAGGACACAGGGAGGAATGCAAGACAGCCCCTTCCTTCAAGGAACAATGAAGACAGAAACAGAAATGAAGTGGGGCGGGACTGTACACTGTGGGTGCCAGGATGCTATGTGCTGCATTACTGGTGTACACAAAGTGATTTGGGAACATCGAGGAGGAAATGAATTTTCTTAGGAAGATGAGAGAAAGCCTCACAAAGTATGTGACACTTGAGTGGACATCTGAAGGTTAAGAGCGATGTAAAGGAAGGACACCATTGTATACGGGTATCAAGGCTATGGGCCATTTCCAGGGGAGAACTGTGGTATGGTTAGATGGGTCACCAGGCTGTGCAGGAGGAGCGCTAAGAGATGAGGCTGTAGAGGGAGATGCGGGAAGGAGGTCAAAATGACTGGTGGTTTCTGCTGGGAGATGGCATGGATCTAAATTGGGAGCAAAAGGAAGTAGGTTTGAGGGAAGAAAAGCTAATTTGAAGTGGAGCCTCCCAAGGTATATTGGAGAGAGAGAGTAGAGGGAACAACAAGAAAAAGGTGGAAAGTAGAGGGAACAATAAGAAAAAGGTGGAAAGTAGAGGGAACAACAAAGGCCAAAGAAGGAACCTGCAAATAAGACTGAGAGACATCCTTGCCAACATTGTGAAACCCTGTCTTTACTAAAATACGAAAATTAGCCAGGTGTGGTGGTGCATGCCTGTAGTCCCAGCTACTCGGGAGGCTGAGGCAGGGGAATCGCTTGAACCCAGGAGGCGGAGATTGCAGTGAGCCATGAATGCACCATTGCACTCCAGCCTGGGAGACAGAGCGAGACTCCGTCTGAAAGAAAGGAAGGAAGGAAGGGAGGGAAGAACAGAGGCTTGGAAAACAGTCAGAGGTGTAGTAAGACAGCTGGGAAAGTTTAATATTAGTGAGTCCCAGGGACAGTGTTGGGCCAGGGAGGAGACAACATTAACACAAGCTAGGGAGAGACCAAGTAGAAGGAGAACTGAGAGCCCAGGAACCAGGAGGTCGCTGGTGACATTCCTGAGAGTGATTCTGGAGTGGGGAGAGCAACAGCCAGGGTCCTTTGGGCTGATGAGTGAGAGTAGGGCATCTAGGGGCAAGGACACATAGGCAGAAACGGTCACTTAGTGAATTCTTTCAGCAACAAACAGAAGAGAAAGAAGGAAAGAGTTTAAGGAAGGGGTTGTGTGTATGTACATGTGATACAGGAGATCCCCTGAATATGTTTGTGTGCTGAGAGCAAAGCCAGGAAGGAGGGAGCAGTTGGGGGTACAGACGGAGGGGAAGGAGTATCCCGAGGAAGTGACAGTGGCTAGCTGGGATAAAGAGCAGGAATAGGAGGGTGAGTTCCTCGAGAAGCAGGACACATTTCCCTCCAAGACAGGAAGGAAGGACACAGGGATCAATGAAGGTGAAAAGGAGGAGAGTGAATCGCAGTGCGCTCTGGTTTTCAATCTCTTGCCTGAGGGAGCAGTAGTAAATAAAAATAGCATTCATTTTATTTTATTCTTTTTTTCCTTGGAGTTATTTAGTCTTGTTCGCTTTTTAAAAGAAATAAAGATACTGCGCTAGTAAACCATTGCAGGTTTGCAGAAACAAATCATTATCCATAGCTGTCACACTTGCCAATCTGGAAATGGTTTTCTTAAGGGAGAGAATTCCGGGTCACATCTTTCCAATGTGTTTCTCATATAATCGACATCTAGACTGAGATCAGAACTGGGGAAGTACTTGAAAGGACTGACTGGTGTTTGTGTCCTACTGGTTATATTGTAATTTGTAATAATAATTTCAGCAGTCATTGACTAAATGTATTACACAAAGCAAAAATGAAATAATATCTTGGTAAGAAGAAAAAGCTGCAGATATTAATATCTAATGTTCACTGTATGAGATCAAACCATTTGACCAATTTTGAGCTACAAAAAGAGCAGTTTCATGGAGTTCAATCTGATAATAAGGCTAAAAACATGGGAGTTTCTGAGCAAGCATATCCTTCCAGTGAACACTAATGAGGGGCAGTGTCTGCAGTGGGTAGGAGCCGGAACTGTGGCACCAGAGAGGGCTGGAAACATGCTTCTGCTTGATCTCTTAGCAGCTGCATGACTTTGGATGTGTGACTTCATCTTACTGAGCCCCAGTTCTCTCATTTGTAAAATGCAAGTATGATAGAATCGATTTCATAATATTTTTATGAAGATGAAATGAGATAATTTGTGTTGTTCTTAGCAACGTGCTTGGCACGTAGTAAGCACTCAGTAGCTAATAAAGTGAATAATAGCAATAATAACTTAAAATCCATATAGCTATGTGAAGTTTTCATAGGAGCATCTTATTTTTTTTAATTTTTTTAAATTTTTTTAATTTTTTTGAGACAGAGTCTCGCTCTTTCACCCAGGCTGGAGTGCAGTGGCCGGATCTGAACTCACTGCAAGCTCCGCCTCCCGGGTTCACGCCATTCTCCCGCCTCAGCCTCCCGAGTAGCTGGGACTACAGGAGCTCGCCACCTCGCCCGGCTAGTTTTTTGTATTTTTTGGTAGAGACGGGGTTTCACCTTGTTAGCCAGGATGGTCTCGATCTCCTGACCTCATGATCCGCCCGTCTCGGCCTCCCAAAGTGCTGGGATT
The DNA here is from genome assembly GCF_002776525.5 of Piliocolobus tephrosceles. Taxonomy (NCBI): domain Eukaryota; kingdom Metazoa; phylum Chordata; class Mammalia; order Primates; family Cercopithecidae; genus Piliocolobus; species Piliocolobus tephrosceles. The sequence continues at coordinate 17,441,729 of NC_045455.1, read as the reverse complement.
ACAGGCTTGAGCCACGGCGCCCGGCCGAGCATCTTATTTTTAATAGACAACATTGTAGGTAAGGAAAATGCTGAAAATGGTAGAAATTAATATACACTAAATCTGGTTATGTTTATAGCTTTCTAAAGTCTTTCTGAAGAGGTCGACTTAATGTGGTTTCCCTGAGCACCTAGAAATCATTATGCTGTTCTGATGAGTGTATGGCTGAATACTTTGTTTATAATTAGTTAGTTATGTTCTAGAAGCTCTTTGAATTGAGTGAAGGGTTGAAACAACTCTGTGGATTGTTTAAAGGTCAGTTTTATTCATTGTGCTATACTGAGGGTTATTTCCTTTAGGTGAAGAGATCCAAGCTATCCCGTTCTTATATTCCTGACCATGGATGCTACGTACCATGTAGGAGTGTCTAGAGAGGTAGTGATTGATTTTTAAGAAGAGTTGGATGCTGCTACCAAGTTCCTCTCTCATGTCCCTGAATTCATTTAACTTCCATTTACTCTGGTTTACCTATTAGAAAACGAGAATAACAACAGCCTCCCTTATAGCTTGGGGCTATTCTGAAGACAAATGAGGGAAAATGTGGTGTTTAAGCATTTATTTAGTCAACACACTGCTACTTATTTTCTGCTCCCAGAGGGCGTACAATCTGATGGGGCAGATGGATGCACAGGTACACTACAGGAAGGTAAATGCAGTGAAAGACGCTTGCGGGCATGCAATAGAACGCATAGGGCTGGGAATGGCCCTGGGGGCTTCTCACAGAGGGAGGTGGTACTTGAGGCTGGTACAGGCTCAAAATTTGAAGAGGTAATTCCTGTTTGCTATAATTTAGAGCTACAATACGAAATCCTGGTTTGGCTCTGTACTTCCTTTATATTGAATTCCTTAATTCCTTGAGTTTAATTTATAAATACATATTTGCCAAATAGCATTTCTAGGCACTGACACAAGGTTCATCTCTTTTAGAAAAAGTTGTCAAGTGCCTATTATATGCTGAGCGTTGTGCTAGGTTCTGCTTGAAATACGGCAAGAAATAATAAATAACTTTTGCCCTTGTTATGACCTAGTTGAGGATTCTAATGCATTAAGGCAGAATGAGATAAGTGCACTAACAGAGATATGGGACCTTATAGAGGCCCAGTTAAAGAAATGTCTATAACATATTGGAAGTTTCATAGGAGAGATAGTAGGAGAGATAGCAGGATAGTGAATGGGACGTGGAAGTGAAATGAGTAGTGTCAGTGAAGGCGGGAAACATGAAATTGCATAGGTTATTTGAGTAGTTGGATGGCTAGAGGGCAGAGTTTGTGAAGAGATGCAGTGAGAAATAGGTTGGAAAATGAGATGGGACTATATTCTCCACTAAGATTCCTAACATGGAATTCTTGTTTCTCTTGGGAATGGAAGATCTAGGAACATGTTTTACGACTCTTTAGGTGAAAGAATAATACTAAACTCAATAATTAGGCCCTCTCAGTGTGCAGATGAGCGATGTTTAGTTCAAAATTAGTGAAGAAAGCCTATTCTGAAATCTTCCCTTCCCACACAAAACTCAGAGAAATATTTAAAAGGAATGATTATAAAATCAACAAATTCATATCTGTGCTAAAAGAAGAAAGCAAACTGGTTAAGCAGAAGCACATAAGACCACAAGCAAAATCTCTCTCACATAAAATAGGAATTTAGTAAGGAATTACAAAGACCTGAGGACGGCTTCCATCATGAAAGAGATCAACATTAGTTATTACACAAGGATTTGCTCCCAAGGAAATAGAATAATATGAAAAAGACTTCAAAATGAAAGTATTTTATATCTTTAGGGTGATAAATGTCTTCACATTTATAAACAAAAACAAATGTTTACAAAATAAGAGTAGACATTTATGAAGAACCTACTTAAAGATTCTGGCTAACATGGTGAAACCCGGTCTCTACTAAAAAATACAAAAACTTAGCCAGGCATGGTGGCAGGCGCCTGTAGTCCCAGCTACTCGGGAGGCTGAGGCAGGAGAATGGTGTGAGCCCGGGAGGTGGAGCTTGCAGTGAGCTGAGATCGCGTCACTGCTCTCCAGCCTGGGCGACAGAGCAAGACTCCATTTCAAAAAAAAAAAAAAAAAAAAAAAAAAAAAAAATCTTGCAAAAAAAAAATAAAATTATCAAAATGAAAAACATAGCTAATAGGCTGAATCACAGCCTGGGAACAGCTTAATAGTACATCAGTGATTTGGGAGATCAAGGAATTTTCCCAGAATATAGCACAGAAATAAAGATATAAAAATGTATTTAAAAAAATTTAGGTGACGTGGTACACAGATTCATAAGCTCCAACATCCGTCTAATGAATGAGATGAAAGAGCAGGTGAAAAGAGAGAAAGTAGAATAAGGGGTGTGTAGAAGAAAGAGATGAATATGTGAGACACTTGGAACACTTGTCAAATGTCTAGATATCGAGTGTGAAAATGGGAGCTGAAGAGGATCCAGAGAGACTAAATAGGTAGGTGATGGCGCCACTGAATACGGGAAGAAAAAGAAATTTGTGGACAAAGCATTTGCTTGTTTTGGAACCTTTGGGTTTGGAGGTGCTGTAGAAATATCCCTGTGGAGATTTTTATCCAGTACTAGAAACTTTAAGTCTGGAAGCTCAGAAGGGAGGTAGGGAAGAGGAAACACAGAGGCAATACTTGAGGGATATCAAGGGTATGACAGAATGGAAAATGTGATAAAACGTGGTGTGAAGAGTTCTATTTGATATACAATTGTTGTACTATGTGGTTTAACTTTATTAAATCAAAGTCGTCTGTGATACAACGAGGTCTGCCCCATTAAAAATTTATCACAGTTAAGATGAAAGGCAATACATTTTATGTTATCTGGCAGTTCTTTTTTATGTTTTGTGTTTGGATTCTGTAGTTTGGTTTATATTTGATATGTTAATTAACTATTGTGTTTGGTTTTTATGATTGTTTTTCCTTGTTAACAGTAATGTGGTTTAGTTTTTTGTTGTTGTTGTTCTACCATCCCCTTCCCAAAATAAATGACTACATTATGATGGCTACTAAATGATGCACATAAGAGGTTCCCCCAAACAATCTGATAACAACAAATATAACATTTTAGTACCTGACTCCAAACTTCAAACGAGGGGTAGAATGATCATAGCTGCGAATTCTTAAGGAAGGACGGAACTTTCTGATTTTAAAGAGTTGTTCTTTTGTGTGTGGAGTAACATGCTGCTTTTACGGGGCAGTGGGTATGTAAGTGCAATATTTTTTTCTGTGTTGTTTCAATGCATTCAGGTGTTTAAGTCTGAGATACTTTTTTTTCTTTTTTAAGATGGAGTCTCGATCTGTCGCCCAGGCTGGAGTGCAGTGGCGCCATCTTGGCTCACTGCAAGCTCCATCTCCTGGGTTCACGCCATTCTCCTGCCTCAGCCTCCCGAGTATCTGGGACTACAGGTGCCCACCACCATGCCCGGCTAATTTTTTGTATTTTTAGTAGATATGGGGTTTCACTGTGTTAGCCAGGATGGTCTCGATCTCCTGACCTCGAGATCCAGCTGACTTGGCCTCCCAAAGTGCTGGGATTACAGGCGTAAGCCACCACGCCCGGCCCCTGAGATACACTTTTTTTAAAAACTATACCAGCCTACAGTATTTTCCTTGGTGCCTGTCCACATGGTATGTTGAACTATAGTGCTCTGTTAAGAAAAATGCCATCAATAATGTCATAATAGTATAGTATAATAGTATAGGATTAATTTGTAATGATAGGTATAATGATATTTCATGTATCAATAGCCTAAAAACCCCTTTTCCCCCTAGCATGGAAATATATCATTATTAAAGTACTACTGCATGAAATGATGTACTTAGATTATTCTGTTGTGGTAAATTCTTCTCAGCAGAAGTTCTGAATCTGCCAGTGTTGACAGTTCTTTATTCAAAAGTATAGTTGCTAGCAGGGGTCTTTTTAGTAGAAGAGGTCAGATACATTACTCATGAGTTCTTAAATATGTATAAAACTGGAGAAACGCTTTATAGTCTTGTTGGCATTCTAAGATACATGATTGGAGTTCTGGGAAACATAGTTCTCAATCTTCACTGATGCCCCAGGAATGATTCCTGGTGCTTTACTGTAGGAGTTGTGGATACTGTTGCAGTGAGGCCTTGTTCCCTGCCTTGGGGAAGAATCACTTCAAATGGGATTAGGCTTTCTGCTCAAGCTTATTTTGCAAATCCAGAAAGTGCCTGTGATAATTAGCCTACCCATCTGTGTCTTTGTCACATACATGTCAACTGTGTCTCCATGTATATAAAGCATTCTTCAAAAAGGGGCATTATCGGGAGAACCCACTCCCCATAGTTAACGTGGGTTCTTTTCTATTTCCTACGTGTCTCGGCTCATTTGAGAAATAAAGGGAGAGAGTACAAGAGAGAGAAACTTAAAGCCGGGTGTCGGGGGAGACGTCACATGTTGGCAGGATCCGTGATGTTCTCCGAGTTGTAAAACCAGCAAGTTTTTATTGGTGATTTTCAAAAGGAGGGGGAGTGCACGAATAGGGTGTGGGTCACAGAGATCACATACTTCTCAAGGTAATAAAATACCACAAAGCACATGGAGGCAGGGCGAGATCACAGGACCACAGGATGGGGCGAAATTAAAATTGCTAATGAAGTTTCAGGCAGGCATTGTCATTGATAACATCTTATCAGGAGGCAGGGTTTGAGAGCAGACAACCTGACCAAAATTTATTAGGCAGGAATTGTCTTCGTCCTAATAAATCTGGGAGTGCTACAGGAGACCGGGGCTTATTTCATCCCTTCGGCTTCCACTGTAAAAGGCGGCCACCCTCAGGGGGCTGTTCATAGACCTACCCTCAGGGCGCATTCTCTTTCTCAGGGATGTTCTTTGCTGAGAAAGAGAATTCAGCGATATTTCTCCTATTTGCATTTGAAAGAAGAGAAATATGGCTCTCTTCCGCCTGGCTCACCAGTACAGTCAGGCTCCAAGTCTTATCTCCCTTGTTCCCTGAAGATTGCTGTTATCCTGTTCTTTTTTCAAGGTGCCCAGATTTCATATTGTTCAAACACACATGCTCTACAAGCAATTTGTGCAGTTAACACAATCATCACAGGGTCCTGACGTGACATATATCCTCCTCAGTTTACAAAGAAGATGGCAGGATTAAGAGATTAAAGACAGGCATAGGAAATCACAAGGGTATTGATTGGGGAAGTGATAAGTGTCCATGAAATCTTCACAATTCATGTTTAGAGACTGCAGTAAAGACAGGTGTAAAGAATTATAAAAGTATTAATTTGGGGAACTAATAAATGTCCATGAAATCTTCACAATTTATGTTCTTCTGCCACAGCTTCAGTCGATCCCTCTGTTTGGGGTCCCTGAATTCCCGCAATAGGGCATGCATGCTTTCCAAAGATATCATGCATGGCTAGTGTTAAGGGTTTGCAGTAACATGCTGCTTTCAAGATTCTCAATTTGGCCAAGGAAGGAGGATCACTTGAGGCCAGGAGTTTGAGACCAGTCTGGACAACATAGTGAGACACCGTCTATACAAAATTAAAAACATAAAAATTAGCCTGGCATGGTGACATGTGTCTGCAGGCCCAGCTACTCTGGAGGCTGAGGTGGGAGTATTGCTTGAGCCCAGAAGTTTGAAGCTGCAGTTTGCTATGATCGCACCACTGCACTCCAGCCTGGGAGACAGAATGAGACCCTGCCAAAAAAAAAAAAAACATGATCAACTTTTACATTTCTTTCTTTTTAAAGTTGCCTGAGAAAATGTCTGCTCTGCACATTCTTCTCCACCTCTCTGAAGTGTTAATGTGGTACCTTTGCCCTAGGATTAGAAACTTTAAGTGCACAGAAGAAAGGGATGATTAGAAATATTAGTTTTAGAGGAGGGCTCCTTTAATGATTAATTAAGGAAACTGAAACCTGTGGGTTTCCTGTCTTTCTGATCTTACATGTATTTCTAATTAGGATGAAGCTGGGCCTTGCAATATAGATTAATGGTACTGATTTTTTTTTTTTAATTACAGCTGTGTTTTCCAGGACTAACAAAGTTTAAAAGACACATTAGATAAAAACCATGGATACATATTTCATATGGTTTCTTTTTGATTCAGTGGAGTTCTCCAGTAAGATAGTTAAAACCTATTTTATCAAAGTATGTCACGAAATATTGATTTCAGTTAAAATCAAGCCTTACCTTATTTGGCTTATAAATTATTTACTATTTCATACCTATTATTAACAAAAAAATTAAAACTTATAATGAAAAATTTGGAGTGGCAAATAAAAAATATGTAAGGAGGTACATAATTTTCTTTTCAAAGTTTTTTTAGGGGGAATGTGAGCAGAGCATTTTGAAGAACACCGAAAACAAGCCTTTGAAACATCACCTAGGATTGTCTGGAGGCCTCAGTTGCCTCCTTCTTTCTATAGGCTTACCTCTTTCGGTGCAGTACACATGCAACTTTAGAAGCCCCATGGCTTCCCCTGTATTTTCTCTGGGAGTTTTTGTCCTAGGGGACTTCTCTTGCCCTGGGGAGCTCCTTAGTTTATGAAAGGCAGTAACCGAAGGCAGGCTTCTAGGAGACAACTGGTGTGTTCTAGACCTTCTCTTTTGCAGTGCCAAATCCAGAAAGGATATGTTACTGGTTAAGACTGCTGGTTATGCTGTGGTAACCAGTGATCCTAAAGCCCTAGTGGCTTACAACTGTGGAGATGTAGTAGCTCTTGCTCCTGCTACGCGTGTGCAAATGGGTCAACTGTGGCTGTGAAGCTAGGTGGATGGGTCATGTCTGGGAAACAGACCTGTGGTAGTGGGAAAAGAGACCAAGCAACCTACAGGCTAGGTCCCAGAGCTTGCACCTGGCCTGGAAGAGACCTATCACTTCTGCTCACTTTTTATTGATCAGAGCAAGTATGTAGCCAAACCTGTGTCAGTGGGGTGAAGAATACAGTCCTCCCTTAGGAAGGGGTGGTGAATATTGAAAGAGCTAAATTATGGCAGGGCACAATAAAAATTGCATGAGATAAAGTTAAACAATCAAGGAAGGCTTTATTTAAGGCTGTTGCACTTGGGGAGGGAGACCAGAACAGCAGAGTCTGAACTCAACTCTGCTGAAACAAAGGATGGGAGGGTGGAAGAGATTTTTGTTGTTGTTGTTGTTGTTGTTTTTGAGACCGTCTTACTCTGTTGCCCAGGCTGGAGTGCAGTGGTACGATCATAGCTCACTGTAGCCTCGAACTTTTGGGCTCAAGCAGTCCTCCTGCCTCAGCCTCCTGAATATCTGGGGCTACAGGCACATGCCACAGAGAGTTTTTAAGAGCTAGAATGGGGTTGAAATGGAGGTTGGTATGGGGGAATCATTTGCTAATTTATCTTACCCAAAGGAAAAATAAACTTTCTCATACTGCTCTGACCCCTTGGTTCCTACTCTAGCCCATCAGCTCACTGATACAGCCTAACCGATTCCTGAGTGTTTAGCCACCGAAACCTCATGGAGAACATTCTCTCTCCTTTAAGCCCTTTGCACGGAATGGGGATGAGTGGATGAGTGTGGCTCTTGAAACCTCTCAGGTCTATTGATTAAGAATTTAGTATAGTCTGTAGTCTTTTAATATAGTCTAGATGTTATAACTTGGTTCTTTTTTGCTTTTCTTTTCTTTTTCTGTTTTTGTATCTTTTTTTGTAGAGATGGGGTTTTGCTATGTTGACCAGGCTGGTCTCAAATTCCTAAACTCAAGTTATCAGCCCACCTTGGCATCCCAAAGTGCTGGGATTACAGGCGTGAGCCACCATACCCTGCCGTAACTTAGTTCTTTCAAAGGAGAGGCAAGGGGGCTTATATGGTTTGGCTGTGTCCCCACCCAAATCTCATTGTGAATCCTGGTTCCCATAATCCCCACGTGTTGTGGGAGGGACCCAGTGGGAGGTAATTGAATCATGGGGGTGGTTTCCGCCATGTTGTTCTCGTGATAGTGAGTGAGTTCTCACTAGATCTGATCGTTTTTTAAAGGGGCTTTTACCCCTTTTGCTCAGCACTTCTTGCTGCTGCCATGTGAAGAAGGACATGTTTGCTTCCCCTTCCACATGATTGTAAGTTTCCTGAGGCCTCGCCAGTCATGCTGAACTGTGAGTCAGTTAAACCTTTTTGCTTTATAAATTACCCAGTCTCGGGTATGTCTTTATTAGCAGCATGAGAACAGACTAATAATACAGGGGCAGTCTTTGAAGTTGCAGAGACTAGCGATCAGATCCCTGACACTTACTTCTCTTATTTCCAGTTTTCCAAACAGAAAAATGGAGATTTTCATGCATATCTTACAGGGATGTTGGGATAATTCATTATGTTTGTGGATACACATTGCTGGCATACGGTAGGCATGTATAAATGGTAGTCATTATTAAGAAAGATATATCTTTAACTCATCTTTTTTTCCCCTCTGCCAGAGTTATTTCTCCACAGCAATCATAATTCCAGTATTTGTTCAGGAAGAAGGACACATATCTATTTTTGAATTAGCTTCTGGGGGCTGCAAAGTGCCATGTGCTCTTGCTTTATCTTTCCTCATCGCCTAGGAATCTCCCATGCAACTCATCTGCTCTAAGTCAAACAGGGCTGCAAGAGGTTGGATCATGTGCAGAACAGATTGGAGCATTATCTGTCAGGCCGCTGGGTCATTTACTGAGCCATGGTCTTTGCAAATATGAAGCATCTTGAGAAAAGGTTTATTAGACAATCTTTACTATGTCCTCACACTAATGCCGCATTAATCATGCTGAATCGTGCAAGTACTCAAGTGTTTCATGAATAGGTGATGAATTAAGTTATATGCGAGTGTCATACAGTATATGAGAATTTTTATGGAAATCATTAACATTTCTATGAAAATTTTTCCTTGAGCCTATTTATAAATGTATGCCTAAAGATGTGGTATCTCTGATATATAAATAAACTCTGTATATGTGTGTGTAAAGTGCTTGATGATGATTAAGATTTTTGTGCTGTGGGCTTAGATTATAAAGCTGGAAGCTAATACTGAAAATTTTTCCAAGTGTCATTAAAACTTAGCACCATTTTTTTCAGTTTCAAAGAATAACTGACAAAATTGAACAAATCAGAAAGTTTTATTGGCAGTAATATTGTGTTCCTTAAACTCTAGTTGCCTTGGTTACTCTTGGAATATTAAAATAATCTGGGCCTCTAGACGGTGAAAGCTAGTCTCTATTTATTTTGGGCCCATGATGGTGCTAATTAACCACTCTCTAGGGCATGCATGGAGGAAATGTATGTGCTGTCAAGAAGGAGCGATGGCTATGGAGCCAGCAGTTTGGGTTTCTGAGCTCCCCAGGAGAATCATTATCTTTAAGACACACGAGTCCTTTCCTGAATGTTTCTGGTACACAAAGGCACATCACTGACCAGTTGTTTAAAATTATTATTTTACTTTTATATAGGTTGCCTATACTCCCTTAGAGTAACTTCCAAGATAAAATTACTATTTTTGGTCTAGTGCAGTGACTCATGCCTGTAATCCCAGCACTTTAGATGGTTGGAGTGGGAGGATCCCTTCAGCCTAGGAGTTCAAAAACATCCTGGGCAACACAGGGAGACCCTGTCTCTATGAAAAATTTAAAAATTAGCCAGGGGGTAGTGTGCACTTGTAGTCCCAGCTACTCAGGAGGCTAAGGCAGGAGGATTGCTTGACCCCAGGTAGAGGCGGTAGTGAACCGGGATCATACCATTGCACTCCGGCCTGGGTGACAGAGTGAGACCAAAAAAAAAAAAATTACTATTTCAGAATAGAGAGCAGAGAGCACCTATTGATTCTAATACATGTCTGTTATTTTTACTTTTTAATTTTTTATGATAGACTCGGGGTACATGTGCAGATTTGGTAAACAAGTATATTGGGTAATGGTGAGGTTTGGGCTTCTACTGCACCCGTCACCCAAATACTGAGCATTGTACCAAACAGATAATTTTTCAACCCTCACCCCATCTCACCTTCCCATTTTTGTCTTTTCCTAGTTAGAAGATTATTATTATGAGCTGATCTGATTATTGCTCTCCACCTCATCCCCTTTCTCAGAGATAACCAGCGCTGAGAGAGGCATGGTCATGGGGCGTTTCTGAAAAGGTGGTGGTTCTGTCATGATTATTTCTGGCTTTCTGTTGTACCTAGCACTGCGAAGGGCTGCAGCTTTATCCTAGAATCAGCATATCAGAGTTGAAATGAAACTGAAGATTTTGCTGAGCTCAGCCCACCTTTTACAGATTAGGTGACTGAGGGTCAGAGAAATGGAATTTCGACTGGGAGTTTCTCATGACCAGTGTGGCATTTTTTTTTTTCTCGTTCTGGATCAGACTGAGGAATATATTGCCTTTTCCATGTAAACCAGAGTCCCTTATTTACATAATGCTGCTATAGAAAAACTGTTTGGTAGCACTGGAATGTTAGAAGTTGTCTCGATAGAGTTACAAGGCATAGACTCCCAGAGTCATTTGGAATCACAGAGTGCAAAGGAGCCCTGAGCAAGTATATAACCCATCACGCTGCCTTCAGGCTCCAGCAGGAGTGTTTTTAGTACTGTGCATGCTCGTTGCTGATGTCTTTGCAACCATGAGCCCTTAAAAGGTGTCAGGGAGCCAGGCACCTATAGTCTCAGCTACTGAGGGGGCTGAGGTGGGAGGATTGCATGAGCCCAGGAGTTCTGGGCTGTAGTGTGCTATGCCAGTCAGGTGTCTGCACTAAGTTTAATATCAATAGGGTGACCTTCTGGGAGCAGGGACCACCAGGTTTCCTAAGAAGGGTTGACATGGCCTGGGGCCAAATGGAGCCGATCAAAACTCCTGTGCTGATCAGTAGCAGGATATGCCTGTGAATAGCCACTGCACTTCAGCCTGGACAACGTAGCAAGACCCCATGTCTTAACAAACAAACAAAAATAAGATAAAAATTTTTAAAAAGTGAGGGGCTACAGATGTGAGGAGAGCATGGCTCAGAAGCAAGAGTATTTGTCTAAATTAGTCTGTTTTGCTTATTTACCATATTAACCAACCCAGTTAGAATTATTGCCTTCATATTATTGAAGGATGGGAAGAAGAATCAGAACTTGCTTGTGATAAAAGTAAACCACCTGATTTGTATTTTAAAGTGCTCCCATTTGTGTTATTTCATGACCATCACATAATCCACACTGATAATATGTTTAATTGATTAGCAGTTAATTAATACAATCAAGAGTAAACAACACAAGAGGGGAAGAGGGATTAATGACACTGGGTGCTGTGTAGCCTTCCCATCAGCCACTTATATTCAATCTGCACCACCAGGTGGGGAAGGTATTTATAGCATCTTACAGATAAGGACACCAGGAACCAGGAAAGGCTGATGTCCTTGTTAAGGTGATGCAGTTAATAAGTGGTCATGCTAGGGTTTGAACTTGGGCTGCTGCTGCCAACGGAAGAGAAAACTTTAAATAGAGAATAGCAACTTGATGTCAGAGCAGCACAGCCTACTTACATTCTCTTCCTCTTGCCTAAAAATAAGTCATTTCATGTGATCCTGTTAGTGAGCTCTTCCTGCAGGGGCACCAAGGCAGCCAAGGAATTTTCTAAAGTCTGCAGATCTCCAGAAGTTTAAAAATGGTGGGAGAGAGGGTTTTTTTTTCAAAAGCTAACACCTGGAGAAAAGCCGATGAGTAAGGAAAATCTTAGGACTCAGACTGATAAAGACCTCACTGGAACCATCATGGGGAACTCATTGCTACAGAGGAGGAAAATGGAGATGAGAAAACAGTGAACCCATTTAACTGCATTACCGATAGGCACAGGAAGTAGTAGAAATGCTATTATGTTCTGGAAGCCCCAAAACCAAAATGAAAAACTGGAAAATTGATAGCAAGTGAGGCCTTGATGTAGCACAGAAATGTGGTGGAGGAAACTGTATTGAATCTCTGGAAGTAGGAATGCCAGATCAAGGGGTTTACATTATTGAAAACACGCACACACACACATACACACAGGCCAATGAGATTGTACTGAAATTATTTTAAAAATGTTTGGGAAAGATTTAATCTCAGGTCATGCTGATAAGAGGGACTTTAAGTCTATCCACATACAGATTAGTTGGATACCTTTTTATGAAGAAATGTTGAAGCTATATTTTTGGTGAAGACCATAGAATCCCATAATTTTAGAATCAGCTATGATAGGAAACGCTCAGGTGTCAAATTAAAAGGTGAATATTATTTTAAAAACATGAAACCTTAGAATGGTTGAGAACAAAATACCCATGAACATGAAATCCTGAATTTCCATGCATTTCTCTTCGACCATCTCCTTCCCCCTTCCTTGACCCTTTCTCAGCCCTCATCCTTGCATCTATCCTGCGTGAGTGGTTTCGCAGGTCAAAATGTCTTTTCTTTCTTTGGTGACAGGGAAGCATGGCCCAGCTGCAGGGCTGTCCATATGGAATGGAATTGCCCTCCCAAAGTTTCCTTTGCAGAATTCTTTGATTTGGTGTCCAGGAGGCTTGCTCAGGCCTTTCTGGTTATTGGGATGTATCTTCTTTGACAATGTTCTTATCCCAGTGGGACCCAGCCAATCTCACACTATATTAGAACTTTGTAGCAAATTATGTTTTGTTTTCTGCTCTCGACATGCAATATTGTGGTTTTTCTGTAACTCCTGTGGCAGAGGTTCTCAGACTTCATCAGTTCATGGAGCCCTGAGTTTCTCAGTAATTTATTTCAACAAATAAATTTAATTGTTCTGCTTATTAAGTAGTTAGGTTCAAAGAACTTAATGAGTAGTTATGTCCTAGCAATTATAGCCATTTGAGAAATTAATAGACACAGATTGAAAGAAAAACTATTTGTATTTAATTCATAAATAACTACAATTAATTACTAAGGGAATATGCGTTCTTGTTGAGCCCTACACAACTTCACAAACCTCATGTTCTAATAATTATAGCTGTTTGAGAAATTAATAGACATAGATTGAAAGAAAAAATATTTTTATTTAATTCATAAATAACTACAATTACTCACTAATGAAATATGTGTACTTGTTGAGTCCTGCACAACCTCACAAACTTGGAAATCATATTGGACACCATCAACCTCATTTTTCATTCCACAGTGATCTTCATGTGGATACTTGCCTTTTATCATGTCAACTGCCAAAACCCAGCTTTGCAAAGCAATGACATCCTCAAAGGGTATGTCATGCAGTCCCATGTTGAAACCATGAACCATCTTGAGGTAGTAACTTCTGCAGTGTCTGTCAGTGGTGCTCTGCTTTCTTCAGAAATTAAAAAGCCCTGTGAGTTCACCATAGCCTAAAGTGAACTCTGCACTTTAGCCTAAAGTGCAGAGTTTGAGAATCACTAATGAATCCACTTAGCATTGGGTCCACTTATTACTTTCCTGTTACTTATTCTCAACAGATGTACTATTTTGATTTTATAACAAACATTTGCTATTTCTGTGTACTAGGAACATAGTAACACTTTATCAGTGTTTACAAATTATTATTTACAATTGCTATTATAAGTATTTTCGAAACTTCCTTAAAACAGTCACTGTAGATTTCAGTCCATAAGTGGCTCAGGTGCATCTTATTTCTAGTGTTAGAGAAGATCTGATACAGTTAGGGATGAAAAGGAGAAAGCGGAAGAACACAATAAATTCTTTATCTTAATTTCTAAAGATATTGCTTACATTGTCTTTTAATATTAAGCAAATAGTGAAAAGTATTAATGTAATAGACATAGAAAAATAATAATACTTATCTCTCACTAGGTGCCTGCTTTTTGCCAAAGTGCTAAGAATTTTACATGTTATCTCATTTAAATCCTGTCAGCAGTACTCTTCATTCAAGCATGCATTCAAGAAAATGGATTGAGCAGCTGCTATGTGCCAAGTTTTGTTTTAACGGATGCAGATAAAGATGTGAACAAAGTAGGTAGAACCCTATTCTCAAGAAACTTACAATATAGTGTTAGAGACAGGCAACAAACAAAGAAAATAATAGATATACAGAGTAATTGCTGATAGATATATGTGTGTGATGAAGAAAAATAAATCAGATAAAAGAGAAAGAGAATGATAAATGTGTCATTTTAGATAGTCAGGGATGTATCTCTGTAAACTAGGTGTTATTATCTTCATTTTACAGAAGAAGAAGCTGAGTCTCCCAGAGATTAGGTGACTTGTTCATGGTAGCACCATTAGCAAAGATCCTTCCTAGGATTCAAGTTGCCCTAACCGAGGAATTGGTGCTACTCAAAAGTCTTGAACTAATTCAATGATAAAATTATTAACATATTTTTCAAAGTGTGTGAATTGATATATCATTGTGTCTGAGCATCTGAGAATTTCTACCATTAACTCCCATCTATAAAGAACTTGAGAGCTACAGAAAGATCAGTCTAATTTACATATTTACCAAGGAGATAAAACCTACTATAAGAGAGGTGGAATCATTGAATACTCAAGCAAACGTTGCGTAGTGTAATCGAGTGAAATCATTTCTCTGAGGATAAACAAGACTTGCCTGCTATAGCATACTTCTTTGAAGAGGCAGAGTCACAGGTTGTTAAAAAAAAAAAAAATGGAGTCCAGAGGACAGTAATATTTACTTAGTTCAAGAAGGAGAGATCATTTTCATTTTAATTGGTGCCTAGTAAATAAGAAAAAAAATCAATTGAGGACTGCATTCCAAATTAAGCACCTTAATTTCTCTTTGTGTGTGTGTGTGGATAGTAATGTATTTGTATTATTATTATGGTTAGTTACATGGCAAAGAGAGCAAAAGAGTGATGGACAGAAGGAGGCTGAGTCAGCTCCAAGGAGCATGTGTAATCTGTAGGTAAACCATACTTGTCACACTGTGTTTTGGGCATCACAGTAAATTATCACCTGTTAATACTACTTTTGGAAGGCTTTTAACAGACAGGAACAGTTGTCAGTTCCTTGGTGCTCTGGGAAACAGGTTATAAATGAAAGCATATAAATACCAGCCAATTGTCATTTTATTCATTCTCATATTTTATTTCCAATGCAACTATTATGAAAAAATTCTAAGCATACAGAAAGGCATTGCATAAAGACTATACAGCTTCCCAACCCCAGCTCCACTCCTCAGAGGCAATCACTTCCAGCTTTTTCTGCCTATATGTTTATAATATTCTATATAATGCATTATATGTTTATCCCCTGATTTTTCAACTATAGATAATATCTCTTGAATCCCAGTCATGAAAGAGGAATTTATCCCACAAATCTTTCCCTCTTCCCTCCAGAATTTTTAGATATTTAATTAATTTATTTATTGAGATGGGTCTTACTATGTCACCCAGGTTGGCTTTAAACTCCTGGACCTAAGCAATTCTCCCACTTCAACCTCCCAAGTACCTGGCATTTCAGGTATGTGCCGCCATGCCTGGTATAGTAGATATATTATTTTTGGATCTTTGGTTGGGGTTCCTAACTTTAAATGTATATCTATATATGACATTTTTAGTTCAATTACTCATATTATCAGGATTTATATATTTAAATTCTTTCCTAAACTATATTTAAATGCTTAAAAACTGAAAACCAATAAGGAACATTTATAATATTATGATCAAATAAATATTATTTACTATAGAATCCACTGTATGATTGGACCTTCAGAGAATATAGTCTTACATAACTTATCTCTTGCTTCTTAATTATAGTCAAACGATATTTCTCTCTCTCTCTTGAAAAAAAATGTGTATTCCTGAGATCCAAATTTAGGCCATGGCTTTTGGGTACAACTTTCTGTTTTTCCTGGTGTTTCTAATAGTATTGCTTTGTGTTTGTAGATATAAGGAAGATAAGCCTTCTTTACCATATGATTAAATCTTCCAGTTTAAAAAATTATGGCTTTTATTAAGTGAAATGTATTCTTGGATTTATTATTTTGGGATTTGCATGCCTGTCATTCTAGAATATTTTCATGACTGCTGAATTAGTCTTACCATTTCTTGGATCCCCTATACTTCCTTTTTTTGAAGTCCTTTGTGTAATTTTCTCATAAGATACATGCCAGTGTTCTTACATTTGTGTGAATGTCTTTATTTCGCCCTCTCATTTAATATTTGATTTGAAATGAAAGTTCGGGCGAGTGGAAATGCAGAGGCTTGAACTGATTTTCCCGGGAGCGTGTGCACTTTCCCATCATCTGATGTTGTTCCTGAGCAGTCTGATACCTGCTCCTTTCCTTTTGTAACGGTTTTTTTTTCTTTTGAAGATTTTAAAATATTCTCTTTATCTTTGATATGTGAAGTTTCAAAAGGCTGGGTCAGATTGGATTTCTGTTTGACACTTGCTGTTTCCTTTCAGTTCAATATCATCAGGCCTGGGAAGTGATTGTTTTTTTAAAAAAATATTTCTGCCTCTTTTTTTTTTTAATCTTTTTTTCCTGAAATTCTTATTAGATAGTTGCAGGATCTAGATGAATCCCCCAGACTATGAACTTTTCTCATATACTTTTAACCTTTTTGTGTGTTATCTTATGTTTTGTGTCATTATTTCAACTTAATCTTCTAGCCTTTCTAGTGAATTTGGCTAAAAAATAAATCTAATTTCCCCTCTTGTTCTCTTATCTTACTTCTCACATCTTCAAAGTCGTTTATTCTTGTTTTATAGCTGCAGTATCCTCTTGATTCTCTCTGAGGATACGAATTAGGTTTTAAAATTGTTATTTCTTTTTTTTTTTTTGAGATGGAGTCTTGCTCTGTTGTCCAGGCTGGCGTGCAGTGGCACAATCTCAGCTCACTGCAGCCTCCACCTTTTGTGTTCAAGTGATTCTCAATCTCCCAAGTAGCTGGGACTACAGTCGTGCACCACCATGCCTGCCTAATTTTTTGTATTTTTAGTAGATACGGGGTTTGACCATGTTGGCCAGGTTGGTCTTGAACTCCTGACCTCAGGTGATCTGCCTGCCTTGGCCTCCCAAGGTGCTGGGATTATAGGAGTGAGTCACTGTTCCTGGCCAAATATGTTTAAATCTACGATTTTATAATAAAACAAATAACTTTCCTCCACTAAAAAGAAAAAGAAAACAACCTTTCCTCACACAACTCATGAATTACCTCTGTAAGATACAACATTAATTTTTTGAAAGTTGTTTAATAAAGGAAAAGAACTGAGGTGTGTCATGCTTTTCCTATATAAACAGTACCTAAGGATAATCAAATATTTGATGAGAAGAATTTTATAGAAGTATTCTAGATAATAAATGGAGGAATGATAGAATAAGAATATAATTCTGATGGAACCCTAATGAATCCCTTGTTCTAGGCAGTGATTATCAATGGCTGCTAACTTTGGAAAAAGAAGGAAAGCCAGACCTTAGGTACCTTATAAGAGAAGTACGCACACCATCTTTGAAGTGGTCTTGCCAAAAAAAAAAAAAAAAAAAAAAAAAAAATTGAACCCAAATCAAGTCATGCCAACAAACCTGTCGACGTACGAGAAATATGGACAGTAGTAGAATGTATTGTGACATCAGGAGGTGGCAATCCACAAAATCCAAACTTTGAGAAACTCTATGGGACAAATGGATTTCTTCAACAAATTTAAATTGCAGGGAAGCAAAAAGAGATGGAAAGAAGCAATCACAACAAAGCAGAAATTGACAATTGGGATCTAATTACACTTAAGAGCTTCTGCACAGCAAAAGAAACTATCAGCAAACAGACAACCTACAGAATGAGAGAAAATATTTGCAAACTATCCATCTGACAAAGGTCTAATATCCAGCATCTATAAGGAACTTAAACAAATTCACAAGAGAAAAACAAACAAACCTATCAAAAAGTGGGCAAAGATACGAGCAGACAGTTCTCAAAAGAAGACAAACATGCGGCCAACTAGCATATGAAAAAAGCTCAATATCACTGATCATTAGAGAAATGCAAATCAAAACCACAATGAGATACTGTCTCATGCCAGTCATAATGACTATTATTAAAAAGTCGAAAAACAGCAGATGCTGGTGCGGTTCTGGAGAAAAAAGGAATGCTTTTACAATGTTGATCGGAGTGTAAATTAGTTTAACCATTGTGGAAAGCAGTATGGCAATTCCTCAAAGAGCTAAAAGCAGAACTACTATTTAACCCAGCAGTCCCATTACTGGGTATATACTCAGATTAATATAAATCATTCTACCCTAGACACATGCACATGAATGTTCATTACAGCACTATTCACAATGGCGAAGACATGGAATTCACCTAAATGCCCATCAATGACAGATTGGATAAGGAAAATGTGGTACATAATTCACTATGGAATATTATGCCACCATAAAAAAGAATGAGATCATGTCCTTTGGGGGAACATGGATGAAGCTAGAGGCCAATTATCCTTAGCAAACTAACGCAGGAACAGAAAACCAAATACTACATGTTCTCACTTATAGCGGAAGCTAAATGATAAGAACTTATGAATACAAAGAAGGAAACAACAGATATGGGGGTCTACTTGAGTGGGGAGGGTGGCAGGAAGGAGAGGATCAGAAAATATAACTGTTGGGTACTGGGCTTAATACCTGGGTGATGAAATATTAATAGTATGTGCAACAAACCCATATGACACATGTACCCCTGAACCTGAAATAAAAGTTAAAAATAAATAAATAAATAAATAAAATTTAAAAATAAAAAGATACAGAAAAGAAATCTGTAAAGTATAAGAAACCAAGAGACTTATCGACCAGTCATAATGTATGCTCCTTGTTTTGAACCCAATTCAAATAAACACTTTTGTTTTTAAAATGATCATTTATAGGACAATTCAACACTGAGTGATGATATCAAGGAATTTTTGATTTGGGGAGGGCTGCGATTTAGATATTGTGGTTATCATTGCAAAGGGGAGGCCTTATCTTTTAGAGATGTATAACTACATACTTACTGATGGAATGCTATGGTATCTGGGAATTTCTAAACAGTTATGTAGATTGAGGAAATAAGTTCAGGTGGATAGGGCACAAGATTGGCCATGAATTAATACTTTTGAGGCTGAATATTGGATACCTGGGAGTATATTATCCTTTTGAACCTTTTATGTGTTTGGAATATTTTTATAAGTATAAAATAATAAAGAATAAAAAAACTAATTTGGGTTAAAATTGAGTAGCAAGAATGGATTTCTTTGGCAATTCAGTGGGCCGCCTTCTCTGTGATGAGGGCTGACTTTGGGCTGCATGTTGATCGGTGGGGACTTTAAACTGGCCAACTTCACTTGAGGGTGTTTGAGGTATGCACTGCTTGTTCAAATGTCGAAAGAAGGAGGGCTTCACTTTGGGGGGACCAACTTCTACCCTGGAACAATAAACTGCATTGGAAAATTATTTGCAGTGTAGATCTCATGCTTCCTCTTGGGGAAAATGTCTTGGTTGTCTGTCTAGCTGTGAGGGTGAGAAGTGTTCTTAAAAAAGCCTTTCTGTAAGTTAGGCTGATTACCATTCTACAGTGCACTGGGGATACTTTCTACCTGAGATCTCTTAGGTTGGCAGATGCCCATGGAATGGCTTTGTCCTTGCTCTTTGGGAGACAGGAATGCTTCTTCATAGGCAGGGAGTAAAGAATAGGGAAGGTTGGAATCAACCCCTGGTCACAGATACCACTGCCTCATTGAGCACATATCTGATGAAATTAAAATGAAAGATGGATCTTTCATTTAGCTTACTGAAAGTTATTGACCAGGTTCGATATAAAAGAATGTTTTCAAAACCTGAATTATATTGGCATTGGGTCAAATAGAAATGGGGAGATTTACTAACACAAGCACTAACATTTACTAAAACAACACAGATGATCTCAGAATTTTAAATAAGTAATCGGCCACCAAGTTTGAACAGTGAACTTTTTAGACTGGGAAATGCCAGACTCCACTAAGTAATAAAATGCTAAAATGGTATAAAGTTAAATGGTGAATATCTCTCAAAATAGTGGGTAGAAAGAGAGTTGAGTGTAAGTGTGCTGTGGCCAAGGTACTTTTAAAAAAATTAATCCACACTGTATTTTTAACAGATGGAACCCCATTTAATATGGGTTCTGTTACCACTGTAATAGGACTACATTTCTGAAGGTCACTATTGACCATCAGCTAAAACATCAGCAAACTCCCTGCATCAGCAACTAAACTCTATCCTTTTCAGTCTCTTTGCTGCAAACCAGCATTATTTTTATAATTCCCATTGAAGTTTCTGATAATGCCATCTTTTCACTCCTTGAGCTCATCACCTTGGAGTCATTCATTTATCTACTCGTCCACTCACCATGTATTTATCAGTGCCTGGAATCGACCAAGCTCTTTGCTAAGTGCTGGGCCCACTGAGGGAACAAGATAAATGTGGTGCCTGCATTCACAAAGGTGATAGTCTTGCAAAGATCATTCACAGCCTCTTCTTCTCCTTTGGGCCAACATACAGGAGACTACTACTAAGTGAGTTTCTTGTGTATTATCATCTGTTACTTAGCATCTCTCAAACACTACTCACTACAGTCTGTCTTGGATTGTACTTATGAGTCTATAATCTCTTCCATTAGATTAGGAGTAACAATCATTTATTATGTAATTCTTTCCCACTTTTCATATCTTTATTTATATGTTTTGTATTTCCTCCTATTTTATTTATTTAGAGACAGCATCTCACTCTGTCAACCAGGCTAGAGTGCAGTGGCACAATCTCGGCTCACTGCAACGTCTGCCTCCCAGGTTCAAACGATTCTCTTACCTCAGCCTCCCGAGTAGCTGGGACTACAGCTAGGCATGTACCACCACACCTGGCTAACTTTTGTATTTTTTGGTAGAGACGGGGTTTCGCCATGTTGGCCAGGCTGGTCTCAAACTCCTGACCACAAGTGATCCACCCACCTCGGCCTCCCAAAGTGTTGGGATTACAGGCGTGACGCACCACACCCAGCCTGTGTTTCCTGCTTTTAGGATGCAATTGTGTGATTTCCTAACTATGTAGACACACAAATACACACACACACACACACACACACACACACACACACACACACACACA
>NC_045455.1:17335729-17420603 GCF_002776525.5 Piliocolobus tephrosceles | reverse complement strand
ACACACACACACACACACACACACACACACACACACACACACACACACTAGCCAACCAACTAAACTCATATGCCTTAGTTTGGGGCCCTAAAACATGACCAAATGCCTAAAGCTACACTTTTGCTCTCTGAGTCCGTAGCTTGATCCCTTCCTTCTTATTAGCCAGCTTTTCCTACCAGGAAGAAAGTGAAAATTATGTCTATCTTTCTTCTCTGGTTCTAGAAATTATTGTTAGAAATCTTCCCCCTCAATTACAAGTTTTTGTTGTTCTTGTTGCTTTCGAAAAGAAAAAAAGTAACTTTTATTCATAAAACTTTAGAGATTTTTGCTGGAAAGACAGCAAAAGAAATAAGGAAGGGCTAATAAATATTTATTAAACTTTTCAACTGTTTTTAATGATATCAAAAGAATCTTACAAACAGTGAGATTAATTGTTTCATAGAAAATATTTGACATCAAAACAATAAGAATGATTGAGTACTTGTATGTACCTGGCACTGAGTCAAGTGTTGTATATGGAATAACTTATTTCGTTCTCACAACAATTCTATGGGGCAGGTACCTTTGCTATTTCTATTTTACAGCAGATTAAGACTCTGAGGCTTAAAGCCATTAAATACGTTGTTCATAGCTACCAAGTGGTGAGTCTGAGATTTGAACCAAAGACAATTGTATTAAAGTACAAACATAATCCATCCATCCTTTCCTTCCTCCCCTCCTTCCTTCTCCTTTTTTTCTTTATTAATATGGATAACTTATAAAGAGGCATAGGGAATAAGAATGTATGACTACATTGGTATGGAGCTATGGAGAGTTAATTTACCACAACATACTTAATTTTTTATAAAATAACATTCTGCTTAAGGTAATAATATTAATGTTCTATTATCACATGCATTGGTTATTTAGTGAACAGTAGTGGCTGAGTAATTTAAGTTGTTGAATTTTACTCTGCATGTAGTAGAGAAATACTTTATCTTATTATGTAAGTTACTCAATATAATCAAAATTAGTAATTTTATCTTCTAGGATATTTGGTACTAGATTATAAAAATTATTCCTACTCAAAATTCCGTGGTGTATTACAGACCTTTTTTGTTCCCCCCAAACTTTCAACTGTGAGAAGCTTCAGAGGCACATTTCCTCAGAAAAGGAGCAATGGGTCTTCGGATGTATACGCATTGATATTTGCTACCATGAGTCATTTACGTTGACATGTTTTAGCTATTGCGTTGTGCTCTTAAAATGTCAAATGCAGTTATCGTAGTTAGCAATGACTGGAAAAACTTTCCTCCAAATATTTTCCTGAGGAAAGGAGAGGTTTTTTTCTGCCTCCTGTGAGCTCGGTGGCCAGCAGTTTCCTGGGTCTCTAGCTGTGCTGCAGGCCTCTCAGGGCCCTGGCCTGGCGGAGTTGCAGATGGTCTGCTTTTCAGAGCTCTTGCTGGGGTCTCTGTCTTAGAGGTGCATAGGAGGCACATTCGACTCGGAGGGCTGATTCTAGTATGGAGGATGCTTGATGCCGTTTCAGAACTCTGTGACTGCCCAACACGCTCCTAAAACAGAATCCACCTTCGTGAGATCTTTTAGATTGAGCATGTTTGGGAGTCGGCTAGAACCCCCGCCCTTCAAAGCTGTTTCTCTAAACTAAAAAGAGCTTCTTAATTTATATCCACACCTCTGTCCTGGTTTGTTGTGATTTATCTTTTTTTTTTTTCCCCACTGCAGGATATTGTAGAATATTTACTTGATGATTTTTACCCAGTAGTTAGCTTTACTTAATAATACCTTAGAGGTTTAGTAATTTCTGACTTTAAAAGCCTATGCACCTACCCTGTTTTGTTTCATCTGCTCCATAAGTTAGACGAAGAAATTTGTCAGATGAGAAATGACAGCCTCGAAAAAGTTCAGGGACTCATGAAATGACATAACTAGTTGGCAAAGGAATCAGAACATCAGACAGAGTTCGTGACTATTGGTCCACGCCTCTTGAGACTAGACCATGCTGTTCATATAAAACATTCCCAAAATAGCACCTTCTGTAAAGTCCTCTGTTACATTAATTTGAGTTTCTGACACTTTTCCATATTGTCAACCCTTGACTTTTGCTAAAATAGTATTGAACCCTGCAATTCATTTTGACTTCTGGGGCACAGTGATTCCAGCAGTTGCTAAAAGTGTGCTGGGCCATAAAGGCGATGTCTTAATGATTTAAGACAAGAATCTTTTATTCCTAAAATAACTCTGCTCACTAATGTGATCAGGGAGCTCAATTTCAGTTTGACAGAGGTTTCAAAATAGAACTTCATGAGGGAAAACTGCAATTAGATATTCATGGGTAATATTCTTAAGTTTGTGAAGTAGAATGTTAATGAAGAGGAGTATTGATTTTATTTTAGTTTAATTATACTACATTTGATGTTGTATCTGCTGCAGATTAAGAATAACTCTATATTGTCATTGCTTTGCCTTTTCTTCTTGTTCAGTCCTGTTATGAATAAAGGCATAGAGTTCTTTGCAATCAGCAGCAGACATAGCATCAAATGTGATATACTTGTTATGAATAAGCAAATAAAATCCTTAACAAAATTCCTTGTACTAATACTTAGTTGCAAAATAATGTCATGGTCTCACCTTCTTATTTCTGAAGCCTCTCTTCTGAACTAAGGGCCTCTGTGAGATTAGGAATCAAGTGAAATAAAATATCAGAAAAATAGATAGCCTAGTCATTCACATCTAAATTGTTAGCTTCCTTTTCAAAGTCTTCTGCAATTTCTTTCTTTGTCCAAGTATTTGGAGATTAAGGATTTCCATTTTGTGGACAGCTGTTGTCAGTAGCCTCCTCCTGGATGAATTAAAGAAGTGATAGAAATTGTTTGAGGGCTGATTCTGGATGGCGGTAGAAACTAACATGGGACATGGCCCTGTTGTTTTTCTGTTACCAAATGTTGTGGATAATAACAATCATTTTGATAACCTCCATTTTCTTGGAAAAATGACTGAATTGAAAAAATAAGCTTGGAAATTACAGAGTGCTATGTTAAAGCTTTTTTTGGGGGGGAAATCTCGTATAAAAGTTGATTTTTCTTCTCCTTTACTGTTACCTAAAAGGTATACCTTCATGTTTGGTAAGAGAGGCTGAACTGAATTGAAACGTTGATTTCCACTAGGGTCCCCTACTTGGAGAGACTTAGATGCTCGAGGTGGAAGAAAGTTTGGGATGATCTTCATTTTGTTCAGTGTGCTTAGGGGAAATTGCTGTGGGTACCTGGAGATGTTTCTCAAGTCTTCTTTCCAGTACTTAAGAGTTATAAATTATCCCCCATCCCCTTCTAATTGTAACCCTATCATAAAACATCTACTCTTTCCCTTTCAATTTGAGGCCCAGATAGATTTTGTTCTGGGTTCCATTACTCTGTCCATGGCCACATCATAAAAAATATCTCCTTTTAAAGGAAGTTCTTACCTGTGCTACAGTATGGATGAACCTTGAGGACATTCTTTTGAATGAAATAAGCCAGTTACAAAAAGACAGATACTGAAAGATTCCACTTAATTGAGGTACCTGGAATAGTCAAATTCATGGAGACAGAAAATGGTGGTTTCCAGGAGCTGGGGGAAGGGAGAATGGGGAGTTAGTGTTTAATGGTTATGAAGTTTCAGTTTTGCAAGATGAAAAGAGTTCTGGAGATAAATGGTGGTGATGGCTACATGACAATGCAAATGTAGTTAATGCCACAATTTTGTACACTTAGAAATGGGCAAGATGGGCTGGGCATGGTGGCTCATGCCTGGCATCCCAGCACTTTGGGAGGCCGAGGTGGGCGGATCATGAGGTCAAGAGATGGAGATCATCCTGGCCAACATGGTGAAACCCCGTCTCTACTAAAAATACAAAAATGAGCTGGACGTGGTGGCACATGCCTGTAGTACCAGCTACTCGGGAGGCTGAGGAGGGAGAATCACTTGAACCTGGCAGGGGGAGGTTACAATGAGATGAGATTGCACCACTGACCTCCAGCCTGGTGACAGAGCAAGACTCAGTCTCAAAAAAAAAAAAAAAAAAAAAAAAAAGTGAGAGAG
Organism: Piliocolobus tephrosceles; assembly: GCF_002776525.5. NCBI lineage: Eukaryota > Metazoa > Chordata > Mammalia > Primates > Cercopithecidae > Piliocolobus > Piliocolobus tephrosceles. The sequence goes on along the minus strand of NC_045455.1, from coordinate 17,416,523 downwards.
AAATGGTTAAGATGGATGGTAAGATTTACCTATGTGTATTTTATCACAATTAAAAATTTTTTTCAAAGTCTTCTTTTGTTATGCTATCAGTTGTACCTGGATTTTTTTCCTCCCCAACTCAATTATCTCACCTTTTCCAATTATTACTTACAAAACATTCACTTAGGTACTCGAATGCAAAATTTGCATCCTTTTCTCTCTTCTCACACATCCAATCCATCCCTGAGTCTTGGCGACTTTACCCCCAGAATATATCTCTGCTCCATCCATTGCTCTCAGTCTCTACCACAGTGGCCCTAGGCCATGCCCTTTCCCTTGCGGCAATCTCCTGACCGGTCTTCAATCATGTCCTTTCTAGCTTTTCTCCTGGTTTTCTTTCTGCTTGAAATGTTCTTCCTCCACGTTTCACTAGATGGGCCCACTCATCTTTCAGGACTTCCCGTAAAAGTCCTATCTCAAAGAAGGTCTCTCTCACCCTGTGTTTTAACATGTCCTTCCTCCCCTGCCCCCACCCCAGCCTCAGTTATTCTCAGTCTCAACCCCCTATTTATATTCTGTAGCACACTTACCACATTATGTCCTTTTCTTGTTTGATTGATTATTGACTTTCTTCTCTAGGGGAATACAAATTCTACGAGGGTAAGGATCTCATCTTCTTCCCTGCTGTCCCCCAGGGCCCTGGCACAAGGTAGTGAACATGGTAGATATTCAATTAATTGACTGAATGAACAAAAATACATATCTATGTAACTTTTCTCATTTTCACAATTTACAAATAATTTCTCTAAGAGTCTTAGACATACTACAGAATTCGTCATGACATTGTAAAAACATGGATCTGAAGAAGTTGTGTATTTGTAGTTTGTTCCAAAGGTATTTAAAATATATGATCTTAATAACTCGTAATAAAAATGAGAAATTGTGCATAAAAGAAGCAATCTAGAGTCAGCCATTTACCAATTTGGATGTTACAGAATGCTAAGTTTGTCCATCACATAGCTGTATTGAGTTTTTCTTTGAAATTGAGGTAATAACACTTGTCCCATCTACTTTGGAGTAGTTATAAAGACTTTGTTTTTCTCCTTATTGTTTGTAGAGTGCTTTAACATTTGTAACATACTTTCTTATTTATGCCTCATAGCAACCAAGTGAAGCAGGTATGACTATCTGCCCTTTAAAGAAGAGAAATTTCATTTCCAACATCTGAGACCTACCTAGTGAGTGGCAGGGTGAGGCCCCAGCCGAGGTCCATTGGCTGCACACTTATTATTCTGTCTTCCCCACGATGCTGCCTCCTCACTGTGCTACAACTGAGGGCAGAGACCATTTCAAACATTCTAAAGTGCTATGAAAATACACACTCTTATCATTGTGATTTTTGATCAAGATGAGTTTTTACCTATACAAGTTTACTGCATTTTCTCCCATTATTAATTGTCTAAATGCTCAGCTGACATACAAAAACAGACAAATATATACATTCCACATTATTTTTTTTCAGTGGCAGTGGTTCAATTCCAAAATTTTATATTTTACTTGAATTTAGAGAGAGAGAAAATAAAGGTACTTGAAATATTTCAGTGTTTGGAATTTCACTCTGTGTTTGCTTGCCTTAGATGATTACGCTTTTGGTAACAGGAGGCCATTTACCATAGGACGTTTGCAATGGGAAACATTTATTTACATGTACGAAGCCTATCTGCTCCTCCCAAATTGGGCAGAGGTGCTAAAAAAAAAAGTGGAGTAGGTCTAAATGAAGTTATATGCTGTATGTTTATGTGTATGCATGGATCTAAGAGTGTATGTATGGATATATGGATATAAACATACATATGTGCATACATATGTATGTAAAATACATTTATATGCCTATATGTGTATACGCATGTATATGTACAATATAAACATATATATAATTTTTTTTCTCTTGAAAATGAGCAACATTTTTTCTTAAGACATCACCATTCATATATGCATGAAAACAGATGAGGTCTTGCAGAGTGTCTTCCTTTTATGAAAAATGAAAGAAGAAAGGAGAGATGGCTCAGCGCACAAAGAATACATGCTCCTGCATCTACAGTTCAGCCTAAGAAAGGTGGAGCTCTTGGGATTTCATTAGCATTTGCCCCACCACGTCTCCTCTACTGGCAGGAATTCTGGAAGAGACCGCATATGATTGAATCCTTCTTTAACCTGCCTCTGGTATCCTTTCTCCTGCTGAGACTTATGGCACAAGTTTAAACTTTGACTTTACATTATTATGTACTCAGTGTTTGTTCTGTGGATGGGTCTTGAAAGTTTGATGTGATTCAAAGTCATGTGTGGATGCCTTTCTACTAAGGAGACCTTTGTGTGTGGGCGTAAAACACCCCAGGACTTAAAGCCTCATCTAAAGATATTTGAAAATCCAAGTAAATTGTATACATCAGGGTCACCATTTTCTATTATTTTTGACTCTGTGGGCAAATGTGTTGAATGCTTCTCAGAGGGAGCCTACGACATTTTTCCCCTGAATGTTCCTTCACATATCCGTTTCTAATCAGACTCTCTGATAGATAAGCCTCTTTTGCTGTTCTTAGCTCTGTGTGTGAGTACTCATAACTCTCAGCATGGGTTTTTCACCTTTATTCACAATGGGCTGATGGAGCATTTCTTATGTTATTGTCCTTCAGGTGCCACCAGTGATGGTGCTAGCCTCGAGGACAGATGTGATTGAAGAGGCCACTGTATGATTAACAGTTTCTGCGATGTAATTTGCTGTGAAAACTGTTTCTTGGTTTGTGGCCCAGGACTCTCTTCGCTATGATCAGATCTGATTTACGGGGGGCCCAGGCTTTCATTTTCACAATCTGTCCAATACTGTTGCCACGAGTGAGGCATCCTAACACATGTCCTCTGCTTTGGTGGTGGCGGGGCTGCCTCTCGGCATTTTGCAGGTAAAAAGAACACTCTTTGAGTCTGTGCTTCAGTGTGCCTTTGTAAAACTTTTGGTACTTGTCTGAATTCTGTTCACTTTGCAGCAACTGTTATGATATCATATATCTATCCCACATCTGGTTAAGAACATCTTTACAGCTGAGAATACCACTTCCAAGCTGATCAAATAATTAACAACAGATAGCTGCCATTTACTGAGGACTTGCTAGGTGCCATGCGTCTTACCTATGCTATCGTATTTATTTTGTTGCCAGGAAGTTAAGGCATTATTCTTATTTTACAAATGAGGATATTGAGACCTAGAATATGAAGCAATTTGCCCCAGGTTTCCCAGTTAGTCAGTGCCAGAGCCAGTTCAGAGCCCAGGGCTCTATGACTCCAAAGCCCACGTTTTACTTGATGTGACTGCAGTGCCCCGTGGCTTCATATTAGATTATAGAATAGGTTCTGGCACTTGAATATTGGCCATAGACTGTTAGTGAAGTGTGACTCAGTGACACTGTGGCCAATTTTCAAGACTCTAAATGTATTATTTATGGCAGATCCTAAACATTCTGACATGTCATGGACTTGACACAACCACCCTTTGATTGGCCGGCCAATACCGTGTTGGTGTTCTATTCCATCTGTCCTCTTGCTGACTTGGCTAGCAATTTCTTTGTCTGTCCAGCAGCTGATGGAGAACTCGCTACCCAAGTAGTAGAATTCAGTGATAACTTCTTTCTCTCAATCGATAATGAATGCCTTTAAGTGAATCTCCTTAAGGGGAGGTTGGTGTCTGTGTTGGTCTTCTTCTGGCACTTGTCAAATGTTAGCCATTCAAGTTCTAATCATGTTGTTTGTAGAGTGGTGCTGGTTATACGCATTATTACATAGGGTACACTGGTATATAAAGCAGACATATGTTTATTTTCTGGTATGTTCCTCTTCCCCCTATAGCACCAGGTCATGGGAGTGTTGCCTCTGACCCACATCCCTGGGGTGTCACTTAAATACTATCACAAGTGAGGTTTACTGTAAAGTACTGTGTTTCATTTAAGAAACATGAGAGAACTTGACATAGTATGGTATCTAGGTGTATTGGTTATAGTGTAGTGAGTATGATGTTTATAGCGATTTTTAGATAAAGTTGAATATTAATCTTAATTATAATTTATATGTAACATGGGTTTTGTCTCAAAATCAGGCTGAGCATAGTGGCTCATGCTTGTAATCTCAGCACTTTGGTAGGCCAAAGCTGGAGGATCTCTTGAGGCTGGGAGTTCAAGACCAGCCTAAGCAACATAGTGAGACCCGTATCTCTACACAAACAAACAAACAAAATTAGAGTAAACTTTCTAGAAAAGTAAGTATAATCTTGATCAACTTTCTTAATCTTTTTGAGTCATTTGCCTCATCAGTAAAACGGAGATAATATATATGCTTCCTCACTTAGATATTTATTGTTAATGGAGGGGAACATATAGAAAGTGCCTTGGATGGTGCTTGGCATGTGAGTCCTCAGAATGGCATTTCTCTTTTCTTATAAACTGAATCGTTGCAAAGTAATTCTTAACCCATTTTCTTTGGATTTTGTTTATCATTATAGTTATTAATGTGTAATTGTTGTCATTATCAGATGATTGCATGGGGATATTTATTGTCCATAATTAGAAGAGTTGGCTGAAAGATGTGAATGAGTATCTAGGTTACTTCTATGCTAGTATAAAAGCTTTTTCCCAATATACTATTTCATATTGAATTTTTGACAGAAATATTTAGATCAATATTGTCACATCATAGAAAATATGTAGCTATGGCTAGCACTGATAAGGTATTAAATCCAGGTGTTTATACTGTTTTATTTGGGGGAATCATTTTAATTAAGCAAGAATGGAAAATGCATTTCAGTTCATTTTTCTTCATCTATAATTTTCTATAAATAAAATTTCATGGCTTGATTAAATCTATAGGAATTATAAGACTGTAAAAGAAATGAAAATTGATTATTTTTATTATCATTTTAATTTTAATGCTCTTTTTTATTTATAGATTTTTATTGAGTTTTCTTTCAGAGAAGCTTATGAACTGTAGTCTTAAAAACGTAAAACAGAGTTCATGAGTGGGGGCTGAATACAGGATGGGGAAATAAGTCATGGGGATTGTAACAGAGTCAACAATAGCAGATTCAAATTGAATTACATTTAATAATGAATATAAGTTCCTGTGTTATACAACCATTAATTTTCAGTTGGACACTTATCACTAGGTAAGGTAAAAATGGCATTCTCTTGGCTGGGACTTCCCTGTAGCATGGATCTAAGATGCAGGGCTATCTCTCGACAGTTATTCAACATGGAATTTGTCTGTGAGGTCCTCATCTTGAGGTCTGCCCTGTCGTCTTCCCATCCCTGAAGTATTTAATGTCTTCTGGGGGTCCAAGAATCAGTCAACGTTGGTTGCAGTAATAACTGTCAAATCCCAGTGGCTTATACCAGAAAAAAATTGCTTCTTGCTCATTACTTGTGGCTGTGGATTGGCTGTGGCTTTTGCCCAGGCTGCGGGATGACTGTGGGTCAGACATTTCTGGACCCTGGACTGAAAGGAGCCACTCCTATCTAGGACCTCTCATTGCAGTGGGCGTGAACCCAAGAGACTAAATCAACTACATGAACAGATTTAAAGCCAGGGCATCATGTTTGCTCACAGGGCTTTGGCTGAAACTAATCACGTGGCCAACTCCACAGGATGGGGGTAAGGCAAGGACAGGAAAGGAGAGTAGATATTTGTGAGCGGTAGTGCAGCCCTCCCCACATTGACTCAGATCTTCTGAATCCACCTACATGTTAGGGAAGAAATAAGATGGTAAAAATTCGTAATATATTGTAAATTCCCTCATCTGGCATTTATTGAACCGTGTAGTAGGCTGTAAATGTTAAAAAGATAAATGGCCCACAGTTGATGTCCAATGGAAACTTATATAGTGTTTTATAGGATCATATGTATTTGCAAGTGACTACAACATATCCATCCATTCATTTGTTAATTTGTACAATAAATACTTAGAACCATTTACTGTGTTGCAGGTACTGTTCTAGGTGTCAGCTCCTTTGCGTGCTTATTGGGTCTCTGCCTGGGCATTCTCCTTCAGTCCCCTGGCTTCAGTTACCATCTGTATGGTGGTGACTGAACCCATTCTCAGGCACAGACTCTGTCCTGAGCTACATATTAACTATCTTCTACATGGGTACATGTACTTTTATTGATTTATACCTCTCTAGTACCTCGTATTGAAAACAAACTCCTTGTACCTCCCCAAACTACTCTCCCAATGTGGTCCCCACTCACTCATGTAATCAGTTATTCATTCATTCATTCATTCATGGCATTCAACAAACATTTACTGACTCCTAACCCTATGCTAGGTGCTGCTCAAGGTATTGGAGATAAAGCAATGAACAAAACAAGCTTCTTGCTTTCCAAAAGCTTACATTTTGAAGGTAGGGAGACAGAAAGCAGGTACCAAATAACAACGAAACTAAATACAGATAGTGAGAATACAGGGAAATAAAAATAAAATAACAAGTAGGATAGTTAGGGAAGGCCTCTTGAGGAGAGGTGGCATTTCAGTATGGACCTGAATGGAAAGAAGAAACCAGGAATGTGAAGAGCTGGAGAAACTCTACTTCAGGTTCAGGGAACACCTGGTGAAAATGCCAGAAGCTGGGGCATGCTTGAGGAGGGCCAGTGGGGCTGAGTGACACAGGCTAGATGGGATTGGAAAGGTGGCCAGGACCTGGACATGATAGGCTGTGAAGGCCGCAGTCAATGTGGTCCAAGTGTGATGAGAAGCTGTTCGTGTGACTCCATCATCAAGCCAGGTCATTCTTGGTCCCTGTTTCTTCCTCATTCTTATGTCTAATTAATCTTTGTGACTTTCTGTTTTCCATAAACTTCTCAGTTTTACCCACCTCTCTACATTCCCACTGCTACTTCCTCAGTCCATGCCATCACCATTCATGGCAGCTTCTGACTGGCTTTTCTGCCTCTAGACTTGCCTGCTTCCAACCTAGTCTCTACCTCACTTCCAGAGTGACCTTTCTAAAATGCAACTTTGATCAAGTCCATTCCAGCACAGAGACATTCAGTGCTTCCAATTGCCTTGTGCTCCAACCTCTCTCATCTTTGCTGCACATACGCACGAGAGCACAGTCCCACTATGCTACGGTCCTTGTAGTTCTCGGAATGTATCACAGTCTCTCTCACTTTTATGACTAGGAGTGCTTAATTTTTGTGCATTCTGTTTCTTCTCCATTCCTGCACCTGGATAACTTCAATTACTCCTTCAAGGCCTCAACGCAAGTCGTGTTTTTCTTCCCTAGCAACCCAGTCTGAGTTAATTACCTCTCTTATGTGCACTTACTGCCTCTTGTGTTGTTCCTTCCTATTTTAGCATCACTCCATATTTTACTCATCTGTCTTTCCCATCACGGTGTGAGCTGTTTGTCTTATTTACTCTCCTATCTGAAAGACCTAACACAGTGCCCTAGAACTAGTGGATGTTTAAAAATTTTTGTCAATTGAATGAATATATACATGTAATTCAAATGACCAAAGATGTGAAGAAAGAGGATTTTTTTCTCTATGGGTAAACCAGTGCGTTGTAAATAAAATGTGCTGTATAAAAGCTAGCTGATTAGGTAAAGTGGGAGGATATAATATAAGCTGTTTCTTGAAACATAAGTAGGGTTAGGCATATGGAAAGAAAAAGAGAGCATCCTTACAAGTCAGAAAGCATAGGCAGCTTAGTGCAGTGGAGAGAACATTGAGCCACACAACACCAGAGTTTGACTCTTGTTACTCACTGCAAGACTTTGGCCAAGTAATTTACCCAGTGCATACTCAGGAGCCAGAGACCTCGGTTCAAATCTGACTCTGGCATTTACTAATTATGGCCTTGGGCAAATTACTAATCCTTGCAGGATTGCTTTGAGGATTAAAGGAGATAACAAAAGTACTTAGAAAAGTGCCTGGCAAATATTATTACTGTTATTATTAGTACTCAAATTCAGATATGAATATTTTCAAGAGATATCATGTTGACCAAATATGATATTTTTTTCTATTATAGTTATTTATTTTACTTTATTTTCCATTCAGTGGGTACATGTGCATATTTATTATGTGGATATATTGCATGCTGGTGGTGATGGACTTCTGGTATACCTATTACCCAAATAGTGGACATTGTATCCAATAGATACTTCTTCAACTTTTGTCCCCCTATCACCCTCCCCCCTTTTTGGGGTCCCCCATGTCTATTATTTCCATCTTTATGTCCATGTGTACCCATTGTTTGCTTCCCCCTTTTAAGTGAGAACTTGTGGTATTTGGTTTTCTGTTTTTCATTCTTTTTTATGGCTGTGTATATTCCGTAGGATGTATATATCACATTTTCTTTATCCAGCCAACCATTGGTGGACATTTAGGTTGGTTGCAGGTTGGTTTCATGACTTTGCTGTTGTGAACAGTGCTGCAATGAACATACGTGTACTAGTGTCTTTTTCATATAAAGATTTATTTTCCTTTGGGTAGATACTCGATAATGGGACTACTGGATCGAATATGATATTTTTTAAAAGGCATGATGGATAGTAAATTAGTATAGAAATATACTAAATTAGAATGAGTATAAAGTTGGGAAAAAGTGAAAAATGATGCAATATAAGGACACGTTGAAGGAAAGAGTTTTTCTAAGCTCTCTGAGAAGTATTATTGCACTCAGGAGTCTTCTGAGAGGTCTTGGCCTGTCTGTCAGCCTCCTTGATTGCTGCTGTTCCTCTCTTAGCAAATTGCAGAGCTGCCAAGTCCGTGACTTCCTTGATGCTAGTCCTATCTCTAACACTTCCTCTCATCCTTCTGATGGCATTGGCTCCAGGTTTCTGTCCAAAGCGAGATGGGAGAAATAATCTCTGAAGCTGAAGCTCAGAGATCTCTTTGCTTAGGTTTTAGGTGGCATCTGCTAAATCCACGGGATTTTCCCACCTCTATCTTGTTCCTGAACAAAACCACTCATTTTTTTTTTATTGCTGGAGTAGCATCATCTTCTCAAAGCCAAAAGAAATAGGAAGGAACATGATTTGACAGTTCAATTCCATTGTATCAGCACTTTCAGCTTCCACTGCGTACTTGATTCTGTATTACTTGGGGATGTCATTAAGGTCGTGTAAATAACTAAAATGGGGAAGAAGTGGTTGAGTAAAGGCAAAAGAGGGAAAGAAAAGTGAATGGGGCCTTTGGTGTAGGCTTTCTAAGAGAGCTGTGAAACATGATGGGGTAGGGATTTAAAAAAATGCTGAACTCCCAGATGGCGATCAACTGAAACAGGTCAGGACTGTGTTGTGGATATGTCTTAAATATTTAGGGTGATACTGATTATGGGCACACTCTTTAAAACTGGAGCAGATGTTACAGATTTTAAAAAGAAAACTGAGAGGAGAAAAAGAAAGAGAGAGAGGCTGAAAACAATAATGATCTAGCATATGTCTTAAGAGTTGGCAATTGCTTTGATAATATTTGAGTATACGTTGCAAGAGTGTGCAGGGCATTTAGAAGGAGGAGTAGTGAAGTTTCTTATGGGATTTCATTAAGCCCCTTTCTAGCCATCTTATTATTTTGTAAATTGAATCAACTCTTTCAGGCCACCAGAGCTAATTAATACTTTGGGTAATCTGCTACTTCATTAGCTGGAACTCCTTGAGGAACCCAGGAAGCTTCCAAATGTGCATTCTAGGAATAATTCTTTTGCTTTTCAGTAATCATAACAACAGACATCAGTTATTGGACATTTACAATGGGCTAAGCACTGTGATCTGAGCTTTGTGGAATTCTCTTTTAATCTGCACAATAATCTTGTGAGTAGACATTTTCCCCTGCCCATTCTCAAAGCCCTTGTCTCCCTTATTTGCCGCCATTCCACATATTGCAGCTGTTTTTCTGGCATCCTCATTTCGTTGTATATTCGATATTGGGAAACCAGGAGGGCACAAACATCTGCTTGTAGGAAATGCATTGTGTCTGCCTAAACCTGATTGCCAGGAAGCTAAACCAAAGAGCCATATATGAAATAGACAGAATGCGTTTGAAGATATTTAGCCCTGGCCTCTGAATTTTTAACATAATCCCTTTAGATGAATTATTGTCAATTATAAATTCAGGGAAATATGGAGGTCTCTATTTTCTAGACTTATCTTGGTACCCAGAAAATTCATATTTTTAAAAATTTAAAATTTATTTTCTCCCAGCTTTATTGGAGTGTAATTGACAAATAAAATGATATATGTTTAAGATAGATGTGATATCTTGATATACATATACACTGTGAGGTGATTACCATCATCAAACTAATTAACATATCTGCCACCTCACACAGTTACTGTTTTTTGAGTGTGGAGCAGAGGGTACCTTAGCAAATTTCAAGTATACGTTATTGCTAATTATAGTTACCATACTGTACATTTGATCTCCAGAACTTATTCATCTTGTAACTGAAAGTTTGTATCCTTTGACCAAATCCACCCCCCACCATCCATCCATTTCACTCACCCTCAAAGCTTCTGGCAACCACCTTTCTACTCTGTTCCTATTAGTTTGACTTCTTTAGACTCACATTGTTATATTTCTCTTATTTCTTTTTATTCCCTTTAGCCTTTCTTATAACAGTTACCTGTCATTTCTATTAGGTAAATTGATCCCATTTCCAAACTTTAATTAACATTTTGTTATTGATTAGACTTAGAGGTCATGTGCTGCTCGTGGAATTAATGTGAATATTATTTGTAATGGTTATTTTAAAATGCAATTTCATTGATTTCAGATATAAAACCATTACTCCTTTCAAGAGAGCAATATGTTGGGGCGGAAATGATGCTTTCACTGTTACTAGTTCAAGATTTGTCTGCTAGTTTCAAGGATTTTCTTTTTTTAAAATGTCAAAACTAAAATGGGAAACAAAAATAACATTAACAGACCCGCGTAGGAAATTATATTATTTGAGGATGTCAAATTGGAAGATGGAACATGTTCTTTTGCAGACTTCCCTGCCTCCTGAAAATAGCAATGAATAACAGAGAAAATCTTTAATGCCATCTTTGAGCTTTTGCTTGATAAAAGGAACTACTGTATAGCTTCGAAGGTTAAAAAAAAAAAAAAACACTCTTTGCAGAAATATTTTATCCTTTCCAGAGCGTCTTCTCGTCTCTGCGCCTAAGTGCGGTCCCAGTGGCATGCTTAATCCATCTTCACAGCCCTACATATCTTCAAGTGTGTGCATAAATTCTGTCAGGAAGGAACTACGACCTCGTCGTGAATAACTGCAAACAACAACTATGTGTGGGACTCTATTGCTTGATGTAAACATGGCCCTGGGTGATCACTCTGCACTTTGTCTTTTAGGGTTATAAGGATGGGAGTGAGCTCCTCACCTTGGTAGCCGACACCATGCAGTCAGTAGCAAGCGTTTGCTGTAGAGCCAGTACCTGAGACACATTGCTCGGCTATTTCCGTCAGTCATCATCTACTCTCACTCACTCCAAGTGTTCACAGATGACAGAAAGTAATTCAGAGCCCTTTGTGCCTCAGTTCCCTTGTTCGCCAAACAGGGATATTCTTGTATCTCTCACATAAAGTTATTAGGTGAGTAAATGAAGTAAAACACCCAGAGCATCTTGAACAGTATCTGGCATGTAGTAAAATATGCACTCGATAAATGTTAGTTGAAAACATTTTTTTTTTCCTGCTCTTAAGAGTACGCTTGAGTTCATAAATCCCAGGAATCAAACGATTTCTTTCTATTTTAGATCTGCTTTTACTTGTGTGCTTTTTCCTCAAGTGTAAGGCATCATTTTGTACTCTTACAGTATGTTCCTGAGAGCACAGATGTGAGTGAAAGTGAAGAGTGATTTAGTATGAAGTGTCGCGCCGGGTCTGCACATCAACTGCTTCCTCTGCCACTGGCTGAGGCAGCCACCACTGGTAGCCCACAGGGTTCCTGGCGTCCACCTTCTACCCTCCTACTCAAATCTCTCTTCTTATCTGGTCTCTGCCATCCTTGTTGCTTCAGTTTCATAGCTGGTCTGACCCTCTTGGCCTCACCTATTTGGATTGTAACCCATGTGTATAGTCTGTGGGGATTTTGACAGACATCTCCTAAGTGTCTCCCCGGAGAATGTCTCCTCCACTCTCTACTTTTTGAAGGGTTAATCCAACAGGAGGGGAAAGGTACTGTGTTGACAGAAATCCCCACAATACCCTATGCCATGGGTATTGAGTCTTCTTTTGGATAGTTGATACGAAACAGCATAGAGAGAATGAATAACTTCTCAAGGCTATGGGACGGATGAATGCTTTGCTGTGCTTTGAGGAGCATGCTGATAATGACTGTGACTTTGGTAACTGTTTATGTAGCTCAGAGCAGGGGCTTAAGAAGACATGGGTGTGCAGTGCTCACCTGCAACATGCTGATGTCACTGGAGGGAGAGCTGTGCTAGGTGGGCAGCAGCAATCAGAGGGACCTTTCTGAAGAGACTCACTAGTGACATAGTTGGCTTCTGTCCTCCTCTTTCTTTGTTACAGGACCCCAGTATTTAGCTACTGATATTGCCGTCGGAGGCAGAGAGCTTTATTCAGCTGCAGCTCTGTCCATGGCATCTGCTGATCCACTCACAGCCTTCGTTTTTCAGAGTTAGGAAGTGCCTTTCTTGCTCCAAAATGCAACTTTCTGACCAGTGTTTCTGAACCATCCTGAGGTTTATAGTTCTGGCTCTGTTATTTGTTGTCTGTGTGACCTCCAGATGAATCTATGTGATTCACAGAGGACTGACTCATTGTCAATGACATGACAGGTAATTGAAATGTATTTGATAGATAAATGATAGAAATTTTCTTTAGCTTTTAGGGCTAAGGTACATCTGTATTAGTCTGTTTTCACATTGCTGATAAAGACATACCTGAGACTGGGAAGAAAAAGAGGTTTAATTGGACTTACAGTTCCACATGGCTGGGGAGGCCTCAGAATCATAGCAGAGGGCAAGAGAAAAGGAGAGAGAAGCAAAAGTGGAAACCCCTGATAAACCCACCAGATCTCGTGAGACTTATTCACTATCACGAGAATAGCACAGGAAAGACTCGCCCCCATGATTCAGTTACCTCCCCCTGGGTCCCTCCCACAACATGTGGGAATTCTGGGAGCTACAATTCAAGTTGAGATTTGAAAGGAGACACAGTCAAACCATATCATTCCACCCCTAGTCCCTTCAAATCTCATGTCCTCACATTTCAAAATCAATCTTGCCTTCCCAACAGTCCCCCAAAGTCTTAACTCATTTTGGCATTAACCTAAAAGTCCACAGTCCAAAGCCTCATCAGAGACAAGGCAAGTCCCTTCTGTGTATGAACCTGTAAAATCAAAAGCAAGCTAGCTACTTCCTAGATACAATGGGGGTACAGGTCTTAGTTAAATACAGCCTTCTAAATGGGAGAAATTGGCCAAAACAAAGGGGTTACATGGCCCGTGCAAGTCCAAAATCCAGTGGGACAGTCAAATTTTAAAGCACCAAAACGATCTCCAGCTTTCATGGGCTGGCATTTTGTGTCTGTGACTTTTCCAGGTGCACGGTGCAAAGTGTTGGTGGATCTACCATTCTGGGGACTGGAGGACAGTGGCCCTCTTCTCACAGCTCCACTGGGCGGTGCCCCAGTAGGGACTCTGTATGAGTGTTCTGACCCCACATTTCTCTTCCACACTGCCCTAACAGAGGTTCTCCATGAGGGCCCCCTCCCTGCAGCAGACTTTTGCCTGGGCATCCAGGCACTTCCATACATCTTCTGAAATCTAGGCAGAGGTTCCCAAACCTCAGTTCTTGACTTCTGTGCACCCACAAGCTCAACACCGTATGGAAGCTGCCAAAGTTTGGGGCTTACACCTTCTGAAGCCACAGCCTGAGCTATATGTTATCCCCTTTCAGTGTGGCTGGAGTGCCTGGGACACAGGGCACCAAGTGCCTAGACTGTACACAGTGCAGGGACCCTGGGCCTGGCCCATGAAACCACTTTTTCCTCCTGGGCTTCTGGGTCTTTAATGAGACGGGCTGTCATGAAGGTCTCTGACATGGCCTGGAGACATTTTCCCAGTGATCTTGGGGATTAACCATAGGCTCCTTGCTACTTATGCAGATTTCTGCAGCTGGCTTGAATTTCTCCCCAGAAAATGAGTTTTTCTTTTGTATCACATAGGCTGCAAATTTTCCAAACTTTTGTGCTCTGCTTCCCTTATAAAACTAAATGCCTTTAACAGTACCCAAGTCATCTCTTGAATGCTTTGCTGCTTAGAAATTTCTTTTGCCAGATACCCTAAATCATCTTCCTCAAGTTCAAAGTTACAAATCTCTAGGGCAGGGGCAGAATACCACCAGTCTCTTTGCTAAAACATAACAAGAGTCATCTTTACTGCAGTTCCCAACAAGTTCCTCATCTCCATCTGACACCACCTCAGCCTGGACCTTATTGTCCATATTGCTATCAGCATTTTGGGCAAAGCCATTCAACAAGTCTCTAGGAAGTTCCACACTTTCCCACATTTTTCTATCTCCTTCTGATCTCTCCAAGCTGTTCCATCCTCTGCCTGTTTCCCAGCTACAAAGTCGCTTCCACATTTTTGGGTATCTTTTCAGCAATGCTCCACTCTCCTGCTACCAATTTACGTATTAGTCCGTTTTCATGCTGCCGATAAAGACATACCCAAGACTTAGAAGAAAAAGAGGTTTAATTGGATTTGCACTTCTACATAGCTCGGGAAGCCTTAGAATCATGGTGTCGGCAAGAGAAAATGAGAGAGAAGCAAAAGCTGAAAGCCCTGATAAACCCATCAGTTCTCGTGAGACTTACTCACTATCATGAGAATAGCGTGGGAAAGACCAGCCTCCATGATTCAGTTACCTCCCGCTAGGTCCCTCCCACAACATGTGGGAATTCTGGGAGCTACAATTCAAGTTGAAATTTGAATGGGGACACAACAAAACCATATCAACATCTAAACACTAACAATGTATAAATGAATGTGCTTTATGGAGTTAAAATAGGGCTTTCGCAACATGCAATTGTATTCTCCATAGACATTGTGGAACAATTATGGTGAAGGTGAGATTTTGTGTATATGATATTAGATTGCTTTACTTTAAAAAGGAGCAACCACAGAGTACGTCTTGACAGTTACCTATTTATCCCTAGGACTTCAATTATATTAATTTAAAAATTAATTATAAGCTTGCTGGATGAAACTTAGCAAGCTATTATGTAGCCAAGTGCCTACTCAGCATTAAATTCATTTTAATAACTGAGTATTAGCTATAAAGAAATGAGAACCATTAAATATCTATTGATTTTTTGGGGGTTCTGATTTCTGCATTGCGTCTGTGTATTTCATTTCATTTTTAATTTTAAAAGCTAGACTGTTCTTATTCTAAGACAAAGCCGAGGCTCTGGCAAATTGTAACGTACTTTATTTTAAAATTTGACTTGAATTGTAGAAGATAGGCCTACCAAGAAACAACCCATTTACAATTTTATTCATTTTTTGGCTAGAAAAAAGCCTAGGAATGCCTCTTAGCCAGTGTCATAGTCAAAGGACGTGCAGATTCTGGCTTCATATGTTTTTTTTTTTTTTAATACAGCTTGCTAACAGGCCAAATGGGAATAAGATTAAAGTTAAACTTCCTCAGAGTAGCCACCAGCCTTGGTAGCTGACTTCTAGACTCTTTTTAGGAGTGGAAAAATATTTCTGACACTGAAAATGAATTGTGTCCGTGTTTCAAGTCTCCAAATAGAATGTCTTCAAGAACTATAGACCATACTTAGTTCTAAACAAATACATAAAATGAACTTCCTTTACAGTAAAGTATTAGAACTGAAATTTGCAAAGATCATTCAGCTCTGTGCCCCAATGTTTCAAAAAATGTCTGGCATAGTTGGAGGTGGAACCAAAAAGTGGGCTTAACCATTGGAATTCTAATAGTCAACTCTGCAATGGCTGCCCATTTCACTCACAGTAAAATCTCACACCCTGCAATGGTTCTTGAGGCCCACATGATATAACTCCCTTATTTTTTTGAACTTATCCCTTATCACTCTCCCCTACTTTCGTGACTTGAGCATCTTTGCTATTTTGACAGGCCTGGCATTCTCCTGCCTTAGGACTTTGCACTGGCAGTTCTCTCTGCCTGGAAGGCTCCTCTCTTAGGTATTTTACATGGTTAATTTTCCTCAGTTCTCTTTGTGCTCAAATATTGTACTTTCATAAAGTGTACCTTGACTATCCTATCTAAAGTTGCAACTTGGCCATCTTTCCTCTTCTCTCCCCAGACCACGGCATACCTAGTCCTCCTTGCTCTGCTGTAATATTTCATTTGGCACATTTTATAGCTACATTATTTTTTCCCATTTGTTATATCTCTTGGTTTTGGATATCTTCCCCCAAACTACTTGAGGGCAAGAATTTTTGTTTTGCTCACTAATGTATCTCAGGTACCTAGAACAGTGGCTAGCTATACTTATTGAGTGGATGACTACAGAATATACCGTATGTCATATTCAGAATGTCTCTCATTTCAAATTCCTCCTGCTTTAGCTTTTGTTTAATACATGATCCTACTTTGCCTGTGGACTGTAACCCTCCTTCATTCCTAGCCTGATCCCACCATCCCAGTTTTGTGTGTGCTCTAGTGCTACCCTTGTGCCTGTCAGGACAGAGCCCAGGCTAGAAAACTTATGACTGTGAGTGCATGGCAGGTGGCCATGGTATTCTGCCTGGTTATCTCTGAGATTAGAGACACAGTTGATAAACGACAGCCTGCCAAGCATCTATTACTACATCCCAGCTGTGCATGGGAGTGGGTGTGCATCCTGCAGACGGCTGTATGCAGATGCACCTGTTTCACTCTGAGCTCTGGCATGTCTCAGAATTTCTGACGATAGGGGCTAAATAGATGGATCGATTTGGGACCTGATTTAAGTGGTGAAATTCCTTGCCTCAAAGGAAGCTTGGCCTGCAAAATGGCATCATCAGAATTTCAGATGAGAGCTGATCTGCTTTCCAATTAGCTTCCATTTCAAATTTCTAAATTCCTTGCATGGAGGAAGCCATCCTAGATTAGGCCGGTTGGGATAATGATATCTTCCACCCCAGGTTTCTGTGATTAATATTGGTCTTTACTTGTGAAGGCCACAAAAAATTTAACAAAATAGCAACATTAAAAAATTGATATCGAAAGTAAAAATTCATTATTTTTCATGGAGAGTTATGTTTTCTGCCATTGCATGAATGATGCTACATTAAAATTTCATTTCTGTTGAGTTGGATTCCTTCCAGTACCCAAGGTATATGGCTCTAAGAACCATATAATATGTGGTGTTAGCACTCTTCTTAGAGCGTAAACTTTAAACCTGCATAGAAGGAATCTAAAGAATGAACTGAAGATTCTTTGTATCTCCTGCTTTTATAACGTTCAGCAAGTACCATGTGAGAATTATATGAATACATTTTCATGAAATTGATGAGGATGGATATTTAATATTTATTAGGTACTGAGAGTAGCACAGTTTCATTACATTTTTCAATATAAAATAGATTTCCATCTATATAGTCATTGAACTTGTTAGTGTTGCAAATGTAGAAAATACTTGTTTGTATCTTGTATGTGTGTGTGTATATGAAATAGTTTATTTGTGCCAAATATTGGATGCTTGTATCAAAGGAACCGGGCCCTTAAAATTAAGAATTTGCATATTGTGAAATAAAATGAAACATTTAGTCAAAATTGTGATGAGTTTGAATATCCAAACCATCTTAATATAGATCTGTTTTAAAATAAGCACTCCAAGATTAACACCTGCATATTGCTGACTACCATGATACATTGCAGTGGCTATAAAAAATTATTCTATCCCCTAAATTCTCCTTTTAATGTCTTTTAAAAAATGAATTGATCTGACACCAATGAAACTTTTTGTAATGAATCGCACCAGATAACTGCATTTTAATGCCTTGATGCCCTGTGAAATAATTAGAGGGGGTAAAGGGGAAATGTATTTTTCTTATTCAGGTACTCCTAACATCCATTTGAAATTTCTGATCAAAGGTTTTAATGCTTTCTAGCTACTATTCCTTTTGCAATTCACTTCCTTTTTATGTAACTGCACTGATTTTATCAAATGCCTGTCTTTATTCCCTGCCCTAATCATCTATAACCATGGGCACTGCTGTCCTATCTCTCAGTGGTTTTGCACGTCATCTCTTCCATCCCGCCATGCCATGGCTTCCTGCTCACTGCCCTGTGATCATTTGTGCTTCAGCATCCCTGATGCAACCCCAAGAAGTTGAATTGGAGCAGCTGCTCTCATTCATCTGCAGCTGCTCCTGGCAGGGCTGCCCGAGAAGGCAGACCACTCTGATTTATGTTCCTTTCTTTCCATCATCTTGACCATCCCAAGAGCTCTCAAGGATTTTTCACCTCTCAAAATTTTAGGAACCTATCTCACAGGTTACACAGGGCAATCCTGCTGTGATTCACTGGGGATTTGTCCATTGTGGAAATGACTCAGGTCCACAGAATGGAAAGTCTGGAACCAGTTTCTGAAATTTACCAGTTCTGCTCTTTGTTATCGTAGCTCTGACTTTTTCATTGTGTGATAAACTCCAAGATGAACTTAGGAGGCAAATTTGTTCTAGGTTATGAGAAGGTTCAAGAGACTCATCAGTGATAAAGGCCTCTTCCCATTCTTTCAGTTCCTCAACTCATTCACTCATTCACTCACTCCTTCACTCATTTACTCATTCATGTTACTGTCTGCCTGTTACTTATGGCACCAGTGATATTTCTCCTTATAGAAGTGTGTTGGGCTTCACCTCTCACTTTCCCTTTTAAAAATATAAACCCGGTCCCAGTCCGTTTGGGCTGCTATAGCAGAATACAATAGACTGGGTGGCTTATAAGCAACAAGAATTTATTTCTGGCAGTTCTGGAAGCTGGAAAATTCAGGAAGAAGGTACCAGGTAGACGCAATGTCTGGTGAGGATCCTCTTTCTGGTTTACCGGCTGCTGCCTTCTGTCTGTGTCCTTACACCACAAGAGGGGAGATGGGGTCTCTTTTATCAGGTCACTAATCCCATTCATGAAGGCTTCACTTCTGTGCTCTAATCATACCTCAAAGCCCTCACCTCCAAATAGCATCACATTGGAGATTAGCTTTCAACATATGGATTCTGGGGGGACATAAACATTCAGTCTATAGCAAACACCATACTGTTAAACTCTCCTTAACTAGTGTTAATCTGTTTTAAAATTAATTTGCTTCCAGTGTCTTCTTTCAACATTTCCAGTTTAGAGCCTCACACCCCCTTCTTACTTGGACTCCTTTCTGTGAGCTGATGGTTCACGTGGGAAGGATGCTAGAAGCCAAATACCATATGCCAAATGCCTTGGATGAAACGTAGAGGGAAACACTGGCAGTGGATTCAATCTTGCACACTTCCCTCGTGAAAGGGAGTTCAAAGTGGGTTCAAATGTAAAGTATCTGGAAAATACAGAAAAGTAAGGAAATACCATTCTGAATTCCATGCTTTTTTGGTATTATATAAAGAAATGAAATGTCAGAGTCCCTGTACATCCCTCTACCCTCACAAAGATTACTGTCTATTTCGTATTCATATTTATATATTTATTTTAAAATATCACATATGATTATAAAGCCAAAAAAGGAAGCAAGCTAGCTATTCATTAAAAGGAAACCAGTTGAATATGTTTTCATGCATTCATACTATAAACTTTTATGTGACCACTAAAAAAGCATGTATGCGTTAAGCTTAAAATCAAGTGTCAGATTAATACGTGTCATAAAATTTAATTTTGGTTAAAATTTGTATATATTGGCAAATCATAGAAAAACAGGGGTTGCAATCCTAGTTGCTGACAAAACAGACTTTAAACCAACAAAGATCAAAACAGACAAAGAAGAGCATAATATAATGGTAAAAGGTTCAGTTAAATAAGAAGAGCTAATTATCTCACATAGATATGCACCCAGTATAGGAGCACCCAGATTCATAAAGCAAGTTCTTAGATTTCTACAAAGAGACTTAGACTCCCATATAATAATAGTGGGAGCTTTTAATGCCCCACTGACAGTATTAGACAGATCATTGAGACAGAAAATTAAGAAGATATTCAGGACCTGAACTTAGCTCTGGGTCAAGTGGATATATATCTACAGAACTCTCCACCCAAAAACAACAGAATGTACATTCTTCTCATTGCCACGTGACATTTACTCTAAAATTGATCACATAATTGGAAATATGTGCACTCCTCGGCAAATGCAAAGGAACTGAAATTATGACAGTCTCTCAGACCACAGTGCAATCAAATTAGAACTCAAGATTAAGAAATTCACTCAAAACCACACAACTACATGGAAATTGAATAATCTGCTCCTAAATGACTCTGGGGTGAATAATGAAATTAAAGTAGAAACCAAGAATTTATTTGAAACTAATGAGAACAGAGACAACATACCAGAATCTCTGGGATGCAGCTAAAGCAGTGTTAAGAGAGAAATTTATAGCACTGAATGCCCACATCAAAAAGCTAGAAAGATCTTAACAGCCTAACATCTCAGTTAAAAGAACTAGAGAACCAAGAGCAAACAAACCCGAAATCTAGCAGAAGACAAGATATAACAAATATCAGAGATATAACCAATATCAAGATATAACCAGTATCCTTCAGCTGAACTGAAGGAGATAGAGACACGAAAAACCCTTCAAAAAATAAGCAAATCCAGGAGCTTTTTTTTTTTTTTCTGAAAAAATTAAAAAAATACATAGACCACTAGCTAGACTAATAAAGAAGAAAAGAAAAATCCAATGAACACAATCAGAAATCAGGAGAATATTACCACTGACCCCAGGAAATACAAACAACGATCAGAGATTACTATAAACACCTCTACACACTATATACTAGAAAATATAGAAGAAATGGATAAATTCCTGGACACATACACCCTTCCAAGACTGAACCAGGAAGAAATTGAATCCCTAAATAGACCAGTAACAAATTCTGAAATTGAGACAGTAGTAAATAGCCTACAAACCAAAAAAAGCTCAGGATCACCCAGATTCACAGCTGAATTCTACCAGAGGTACAATGAAGACCTGGGACCATTTCTACTGAAACTAATGCAAACAATGGAAAAGAAGGGACTCCTCCCTAGCTCATTCCGTGAGGCTAGCATTATCCTAATACCAAAACTTGGCAGAGATACAACAAAAAAGAGAAAACTTCAGGGCAATATCCTTGATGAGTATCGATACAAAAATCTTCAACAAAATACTGACAAACTGAATTCAGCAGCACGTCAAAAAGCTTATCCACCATGATAAAGTTGGCTTCATCCCTGGGATGCAAGGTTGTTTCAACATACACAAATCATCATATTAATAGAACTAAAGACAAAAACCACATGATTATTTCAATAGATTTGATAAAATTCAACATTCCGTCATGTTAAAAACTCTCAGTAAACTGGGTATTGAAAGAATATACCTCAAAATATTAAGAGCTGTATATGACAAACTCACAGCCAGTATCATACTGAATAGGCAAAAGCTGGAAGCATTCCCCTTGAAAACTGGCACAAGACAGGGATTCCCTCTCTCACCAGTCCTATTCAACATAGTACTGGAAGTTCTGGCCAGCGTGATCAGGCAAGAGAAAGAAAGGATAGGATAATTTGAGAGGAGTCAAATTATCTTTTTTTGCAGATAACATGATTTTATATGTAGAAAACCCCATCATCTCAGCCCAAAAGCCTCTTAAGCTGATAAGCAACCAGCAAAGTCTCAGGATACAAAATCAGTGTGCAAAAATCTCTAGTATTCCTAACACTAACAATAGGCAAGCAGGGAGCCAAATCGTGAGTGTACTTCCATTCACAATTGCTATGAAGAGAATAAAATACTTAAGGATACAGCTAACAAGGGAAGTGAAGAACCTCTTCAAGGAGAACTACAAACCACTGCTCAAAGAAATCAGAGAGGGCACAAACAAATGGAAAAATATTCCATGCTTATGTATAGAAAGAATCAGTATTGCGAAAATGGCCATACTGCCCAAAGTAGTTTATAGGTTCAATGTTATTCTCATTAAACTACCATTGACATTCTTCACAGAATTAGACAAAATGATTTAAAAATTTATGTGGAACCAAAAAAGAGGCCAAATAGCCAAGACAATCCTAAACAAAAAGAACAAAGCTGGAGGCATTATGCTACCCAACTTCAAACTATACTGCAAGGCTACAGTAACCAAAACTATGTTACTGTTACAAGAACAGACACACAGACCAATGGAACAGAATAGAAAACTCAGAAATAAAATCACACATCTACAACCATCTGACCTTCAGCAAACCTGACAAAAACAAGCAATGGGGAAAGGACTTTCTATTTAATAAAAGGTGCTGGGACAACTAACTAGCCATATGCAGACAATTGAAACTGGACCCCTTCCTTATGTCATATACAAAAATTAATGGAATATGGATTAAAGTCTTAAATATAAAACCCAGAACTATGAAAATTCTAGAAGAAAATCTAGGAAATATCATTCAGAACATAGGCACAGGCAAATATTTCATGATGAAAAGGCCAAAAGCAATTGCAAGAAAAGCAAAAATTGACAAATGTGATCTAATTAAACTGAAGATCTTCTGTACAGTAAAATAAACAATAATGAGAGTGAACAGACAACCTAAAGAATGGAGAAAATTTTTGCAATCTGTCCATCTAAGAGAGGTCTAATATCCAGAGTCTAAAAGGAACTTCAACAAATTTACAAGAAAAAACCCAAACAACACTGTTAAAAGGCGGAGAAAGGACATGAATAGACACTTCTCAAAAGAAGACATACATGTGGCCAACAAATATGAAAAAAACTCCACATCACTGATCATTAGGGAAATGCAAATCAAAACCACTTTGAGATACCATATCATGCCAGTCAGAACAGGTATTATTAAAGTCACAAAACAGCAGATGCCGGTAAGGTTGCAGAGAAAAAGGAATGCTTTTCCTTTTTCTTGTTGTTCCTTTTCCTTTTTCTTGTTTTCTTGTTGGTGGGAGTGTAAATTAGTTCAACCATTGTGGAAGACAGTGTGCCATTCCTCAAAGATGCAGAGGCAGAAATACCATTTGAACCAGCAATGCCATTACTAGGTATATACCCAAAGGAATAGAAATCATTCTGTTGTAAAGATGCATGCATATGTATGTTCATTGCAGCACTATTCACAATAGCAAAGACATGGAATCAACCTAAAGGCCCATCAATAATAGACTGGATAAAGAAAATGTGGTACCTATACACCATAGGATACTATGCAGCCATGAAAAGGAATGAGATCATGTCTTTTACAGGGACATGGATGGAGTTGGAAGCCATTATCTTCAGCAAACTAATGCAACAGAAAACCGGACACCACATGTTCTCACCTATAAGTGGGAGCTGAATGATGAGAATACATGGACACATGGTTGTGGGGAACAACACACACGCTGGGGCCTGTAAGTGGGGACCATGGGGGAAGAGATAGCCTCAAGAAGAAGAGCTTATGGATGCTGGGCTTAATGCCTAGGTGATGGGATGATCTATGTAGCAAACCACCACGGCACACATTTACCTATGTAACAAACCTGCACATCCTGCACATGTACACCAGAACTTAGAGTAAAAATTGAAGGAAAAAAAATGCATATATTGGTAAATTATAAAAAAGGAATAGATGATGTAAACCAAATCATTTCTATAGTTTCATTTATTGCTTTATGTTTTTGAACATTTCAAAAATATATATAACCATTATAATTCTAAAATCATAAGATATTAAAGCACCTCCCACTCCCTCCACATATTTTAAAAAATTTTCCTCCAACACTCAGTCATGATAAATATATTGGTCTTCAACTGACATTTTTTATTTAATGTAGATATTTTTCCATTACAAATTATTCTCTTCATGACTACAAAGGATATATTATATGTATATGTCACACCTTCTTGAGTCTTTCGGTCCTCTCAAAGTGCTGGGATTGCAGGCATGAGCCACCATGCCCAGCCAGTCAGTGTTGCTATCATTTCTATTCTATGTTTATTACTATTATTATTATTATTTTTTGAGACAGGATCTCACTCTGTTGCCCAGGCAGCAGAGTATGCAGTGGTATGATTTTGGCTCACTCAACCTTCATCTTCTGGGTTCAAGTGTTTCTCCTGCCTCAGCCTCCCAAGTAACTGGGATTATAGGCATATGCCACTACACCCAGCTAATTTTTATATTTGTTGGTAGAGATGGGGTTTCACCGTGTTGGCTAGGCTGGTCTTGCACTCCTGACCTCTGGTGATACACCTGCCTCAGCCTCCCAGAGTGCTGAGATTACAGACTTAAGCCTGTAATCCAGTATCATTTCTATGTTTATTATCACAGCTATTATTTATTTAGCTGGTGAAACAAACTTCCAGCCCTGGGTCTTCTGGAAACCTGACCACTGTTCTTCTGCAGCCAGTCTTGCCTTGCCCACCCACTCTGACTCCAAATCGTGGCCCACAGCACCTCCGGAGTTGCCTCACTGGTATGTACCCCAGTGATAACCCCACAGCTACAATGTTCAGCTTGCACTTTCCTGCTTAGGTAAATAGATGTTTCCTAGGCTCGTTGAATCGTAGCTTAGTGCTTTTGAGGACTGAATTAGTTGCTCCAATTTTCAGAGCACAGAGCTGTGGATTACCTAAATGTCTTTTATGATATGAGAATATCCAAAGCCTTTAAATATGTTGTTTTCTATTATTGTATTAGATATTTTCTTATTCCAAAAATCTTTATTTTCTTCTCTTCTAGGACAAAAAAAAAAAAAAAGACAAAAAAGACAATAAAGAGGATGCTGTTCTCTCATGGAAGTATGGCACCATAGGTAGTTGTTTTTATATTGTGTTTCTGGGAAACTTAAAATTTTACATTCAGGTTGTATGGAACTCATTGAAATGTCTACACATTACAATGTTATACTGCTGCTTTTCTCTCACTTACCCTCTTTTTGTCCAGAAAACACAAAACCTTTTATAGATATTAACTTTCAACAACCCCAGAGAACGAGATAAATGGAAACTGGAAAGAAAGTTACATAAAGGATAGGCAATTTTCTTGCCATCGTAGAGTATACCAGAAGCAGGCGAGTTCTGTTAATTTCACAGTTTCTCAAACCAGAGTCAATTTGGGTATGCCCCAGTAACTTAAACGCTTACATCAAAAGGAGCTTTTGTCTGACTGGTCAATTGCTGCCAGGCACATTAATAGGAAAATATCTCTAGGGTAAAAATTAAAAGAAAGCTATTTTTGTAGAATTTTTGAAATGTGGTGAGAGAGGAATTGAATTGAAATACCAGCATCAGTTTTAATGCCTGTGTGTGTGTGTGTGTGTGTGTGTGTTTTTCGACGCACACAAGAAAACATGAAGTCATTATATACGTTAGGCACATAGTAGGTACTTAATATGTATTTCATTGTTTTGAAAATATCCATGAAAACCTGTTTTCATTGGGGATTGTTTAAATGTCTTCAGAAGAAAAGTATTATTAGTATATGTTGAATTTCACTGTGTGCCTGTCTCAGCAACGTCTTCCTAAACAATTAGAGAAAATTAGGATAATTCTCTGAATCTTATGTGCTTGTAGATCTTGCACGTGTGTGTTCAAATTATATAAATGTAGTCAATTACATATTTTCAGAGAAAAACAAAATGCATTCCGGGTTGAAAGTGGAAGGCCAGGCACCCTGGCTCATGCCTGTAATCCTAGCACTTTGGGCGGCTGAGGCAGGAGGGTCACTTGAAGCTAGGAGTTTGAGGTTTGAAGATGGGTCTTAAATGCTAAGTTACTTTCTAGTGTTTATATTATTTTATCCTCTTGGTTGGCTGGTACTTTTTTGGGGGGTAAAGTGTGCAAGAATTTGGGGAGCGGGAAGACTAGCCATAGAGGGCACTGAATCATAGACGTTATGTAGGTTTGCTGCTTCAGTGGTTGAAGAATTCTATTATCGTACATGGCAGACTCTACATGTTCAAATAATAGTATTTCATTTTTCATTCCTAGTGACTAGATTAACTATTGAAAATATATTTTCTCTCTCCAGAACCCAAAAAGAGAAGAAATTTTCACCAGCTAAATTTATTAACTTGCAACGCTAAAGCAGATGGTATGATAGGAAAATATTGATTTTTCTATACTGACAGAGCAGCTGATAACTTATTTTTGGTTTGACTTAATGTATAAACTGTGAGTTAGGTCAAGGGATTTTTATGCAACTTTGTACTGGCTTATCCTGGACTTTACAAATCCAAATATTGACTTAAAAAAACCTGGCTTAACCCATTGGGGTTTTATAAGACGGCCCCAGGTTTTCCTTAAAATTTTGGTTCCCTTGTATATGTACTTTTTATAGAGTTTCTATCATGTAGCCATAAAAAGGAAATGATCTGGTATTGGAATGTGCCACTGTGGTGTCCACACTTGTGACCCTTTTTTGTGGTCCCTGGGTTCGTTTGCTCTTTTCTCTGATTTTGCTGGGGATATATTTTTAACTGTTTGTTTTGTCCAGTCTTAAAGATTCCCCTTTGTGCTTCTGTGAGGTCTCCTTTGTTCCTACCTGTACTATGACAGCTGAGCTGAACACCAAGGGAAGCAAATTCATGTCTCCTACTCTTTGGCCTGTAGCCAACTGCCTCTGTGCAGGACATTTTTTTTTTTTTTTTTTTTTTGAGGCGGAATCTTGTTCTCTCGCCCAGGCTGGAGTGCAGTGGCGTGGTCGCAGCTCACTCTGTACAGGACATTTTAATGTCAGGGAATGGTGAGCCGCACTAACAGTGCCTCTTTATAAAAGGAGAGAAAACTAGAAAAACTCCTGGAGTCAGTGTTGTGTGTGGATGTACCATGTAGGTGTTTAAGGTATGTACATTTAGTCATTTTCAGAGTTAGGAACAATGCATTAACTTTGCAAATGGGTCCCAAAGGATAAGTTTGGATATTTTGATACTGAAATATTATTACAGAGTATGTGCATCCTAGATCTCTAGGTCCTCGTTTGACCGGTTACATCTACCTTGGCTAATGGAGTTCTTTACTCTCTGTTTTTATTGTGAAATATTTGTACCTATGAGAAAGTACAGAGAATAATGTAACAGCACCTACATAGCCATTCCCTAGTTTAGGAAATAAAACCTAACAATTACAGTTGAAGGTCTCTGCGGGTCCTCCCAGGTCTCATAACTGGGAAGCAATTACTAACTTGAATTTGGTACGGTCATTTTCTACACGTTTTTATACTTATCCTACATATGCATGCATGTCTAACCAAAAACTTTGGTTTCATTTTTAGAAACTGTTTATAAAAGGTGTCATCATGCATGCTGCCTGATATAATAAGGCTTTGTGTCCCCACCCAAACCTCATCTTGAATGGTAATCTCCATAATGCCCGTAATCTCATTTGGGGATATGGTGGATAGGGGCTGTTGTTCAAAGGAACTGCAGCTGCTCACATAGCCCCACTAATCCTCCAAGAGGTAGAATCTCATCTCACCTCTGACCACTACTTCTCTCTTGGGGAGTAGCCCTGCCCTGGTGGTGTGTTTCCCCCAGACCCCTCGAGTTCTAGTCAATTCATCTCCTTATAATTTTTTAAGATAAAAGCTTTGTTGCTTAAAAAGTCCTCATTAACTATATTAGTCTCTAAGGGTGGGCCACCTGTTCCCCAAACTAGTATTTGAAAGTTTGCTAAATACCGTGGATGTACATTATTTTTAATTTTTAATTTTTGTGGGTACATAGTAGGTGTGTATGGGATGTACATTATTGAGGGCCCAGAATTGGTTGGTAGAAATTTAACTGAGCCTGAAGCAGTGCGCAGGTAACCATTTCGTGACCTGAATATCTCTCCAGTTAGCATAAATAGGAAACCTGCAGACAGTAGAAATGTCTATCTCTAAATTTTAAAAACAGAAATCAAGCAAAGAAGTTTATTATTTATATAAGTAAATGAAGATGATCACTATAACGTTAAGACCAAAATTAAGAATTTGAGATTTAGACCACAGAATTCTGAGAAAAAGAGAGACATGCTGCTTGGAATGTGAACTGGGCAGTCACACATCTTTGGTGCCAGCCTCTATGTAGTTCATGTGACAGATTTTATCTGATCCCCACCTTCGCCCTCACACTTCCTCCCCACTGAGACCCATTTTACTAGAGTGGGAGGGGGTTGCCAAACCACACGGATGTTAGAAGTGAAGCAAGGTTTTGCCATGGGATGAGGATGGTGATAAAGGCAGCTTTCTTTTCAGGCCCTTTTTCTCTGTGTCATAGCATCTGTGTTACAAAAGCAGCTTCAAAATGTGGACCTGTTTTGTCCAACTGGCAATGCTGCATATCAGCAATGTTCTCGAGGAAGCAGGGACTCCCTCCTTGCAATGTGTCATGTGCCTGTGTATGGCTTTCTGTTCACCTAGTGATTAGTAATTTTTGGCTGTTAATGGGTAACGAGACACAGCTTGGATAGCTTGGAGAGAAAATCATCGGTCATTCCATTAAATTGAATTCTAGACGTGAAATGCCGATGGCAGTGGGTTTATCCAACCAATCATATAAAGAAATGTTGCCTTTCCCAAGTGTTACCAGTCAAAATTATTTCTTGGTGATATAAAACTCTATGTACTCTTCCATAGTTCTGTGAAAAATGAATATTAAAAAAGACTTAAGGGAAAGCCATAAAGTGGGAGTTTAAATTTTGTTTTTCAGTATAAATGTGAGATTCTTTTGTAGTTTCAATTTCTTTGTTGTTAAAAAAAAGCTTTTTTCTTTTGAACTTTTTTCTGTTTTTCCCCTTTAATTTTTTTTATCAAAGTAATATCGGCTCATTGTATAAGATTTAGAAATATATATAGTGCCACATTTAGGATATGGACTATGGAGTGGGGTTTGAATTTGTGGTTCCTAGCTTTGTGTAGTTGGACAATTTACTTAGCCCTCTCTAATGCTGCATTTTTCATCTTTTTAATGGGGTTAATAAAATCTACACACTACACACAGGGTTGTTGTGAAGGTTAACCGAAATGATTAATGCTCTTGACAATTGGTAGTTGTTGCTGTTATCAACCTATTTATGGGAGGTAATAATGCATAGTAGTGAAGAGCATGCTTCCGGAGCTGACCCCCTGGGCTCAAATCCCGTTTCTGCCACTTGCTAGCTGGGTGAACATGGATAAGTTCTTTAACGTCGGTGTTTCTCAGTTTCCTCATGTGTAAAACATTCATAGAATTGTTCTGAGAAGTATACATATTCGTGAATGACATAAAATAATACCTACCACATAGTAACTCTTACTGTTACACAATTTCTGGTCAATCAGTGCTGATGTTCTAGCATATTTTAATGGTTTGCATTGCATATACATTTTGATTCTACTTTTTCACATAACCACGGTTCTTTCCTATGCTGTAAGTAGTCTTTTTGATGACTGCTTAATATTCCACTGAATGGGTGTGTCATAATTCACTGAGCCATTGCCTCATTGTTGACTACTAAAAGTTTCTTTCATTCCTGCTCTCCTTCCACCAACAAATAATATTAGGAGAAATATTCTTGTGCTTACATCCTTGTTAAAAATTCATATTATTTAAGGGTGCAGTTTTAATTTTGACAAAACCTTCTATGTACAAAGAAGTGTAAGTAAGAGATGCCCATGACTCAACAACTGGACTAGTGCAAGCTAGAGTTCATCATATATGCTTCAGATCATTCCTCGTCTAAGAACTGTGTCATTGTGGGGTGGGTGGGGGCGGGTGAAGTGGTTTGGGGGTAGACACAATCTGCAGACAGGTGCCCAGAGGAAGCTTGGAGGCTGCTTCCTCTCCGGCCCCTCTCTCCTGCCCTAGAGGGAGCCACCGTTGCCGTTTATTATCCCGGCCAAAGCACAGATCATCCACCATTTCCTGTTTTCATTTAGCACACTAAGACAGGCTACAGTTTTCAAAGAGAATTTTACCAAAAATAAAGGGAACACGCAAGGGGAAGGAAAAGAAAGCCCGAGAAGCCCAGTCTGCTTTTCTGTTGCTGCGTGCCTCGTTTTCCCTGCTCCTTCCTGTTCCTGAGTTCCCTCTGCAGAGAGAAGTCACTGTGACCCCACTGTGTCTTCTCTCTCTTTCTGTGATCTGCCTGCAACCCCAGGGTGTGGATCTGGAACCTGCTCATCTGCTTCTTCAATCCAATGACTTGTCCTCGCAGGCCTGAGTTGAGGAGTTGGGTATTGGGGAGCCAGACGGAAGTTTCCCAGGGGTCTGGAAAGAAGCAACCTATTTTGAATGTCATATCTATTCTGAAAAACAAGGGGTCTCACAGTAGCATTTATTGAATGACATAATTGTACTAGCTGTTTCTCGTATACAATCCAATTTAATTCTTCCCCAACTTGAAGAGAGTGTTTATTTTTCTCATTTAATGGATGAGAAAACTGAATCTCAGAGATTTAAAGTACTGTGCTCAAGGCCCATTTCTTGGCATGGGTATAACCCAGGCTATTTTTACTCATGTAGTCCCCCTCCTTCAGAATGGAAGCGCCATGAGATCATACCCAGCGTTTGTATTCGTTCAGGGCATATTGTGTGTGCATTGCTAAGGGCCTTACTTGTGTTACTTACCTCACTTAATCCTCGCAACTTCCTAACGAAGTAGATGTTATTCTCTCTCTCTCTTTCTCTCTGTCTGTCCATCCATCCATTCATCTCTCTGTCTTTAATTTTACAAATGAATAAGTCACAGACAGGTTTAATAAATTCTGGCAGGATCTTAAAGTTTAGTCACGTAGGGCAGGAATTTGAAACTAGTCTAACTTCAAAATCTGTACTGTTAATAACTGTTATACTGCAGAGAAGCAGTATGTATGTTTGTGTGTGTGACTGTGTATATATTTGTGCATGCATATGCACATACATGTGTATATATTTATACACATGTATGTGTGATGTGTGTGTTTATGTGTATAGTTAGATACATAGATACATAGATGAATGGGTGCATGGATAGATAGATAGATAATTTCTTTCCCGTCTCATTTACTGCTATATTTCTAGCACATCAAATAATGTCTGGCACACAGTAGTGATTAATAAGTATTTTCTGAATGCATGAATACATTTTCATGAGTCCAGGTTCCAATAAGAAAGATATGAAAGAGATGATGTCAAAGTAAAATATTTAAAGGTGACTTTAATTATGAAATGACTCCTCTAAATATGCAAGCCAGAAGACCCAAGGATGATTCCGGGACTCAGGAGTGGCATCAGCCATGCTCCTCACCATCTCTGTGTCCCCAGAGAGAAGCGGGTGGCTTCTGAAACCAAAGGAGAGGACCAGTGAATGTCAGGCAAGGTACACAGCAGCTGAGGGGCCCTCAGGGAGGGAGCCAGGCCTCACTCTCCTTTCTTCTTCTGGTTCCCTGCCCGGGCTTCTCAACCACCAGACCTAATGGGAAGTGGGGGAACAAGGGAGGCCCTTGCCGTTGTCCTCATGGGACAGCCTCTAGGGCAGACAGGAGGGTGGAGAAGGGTGGAAAGACCTGGAGGGGCAGGGGAAGAGATCTGGCAGCGAATGGCTGTGTGTGCTAATCTGTCTGTTTCCAGGATGTCATGGTTCCTTTGGGAACAAGCCGGTTACCAAGTGTCAGGTTCCCATCACTCACAGCCACGTGGAGAGAAGACAAACTTTAGGGCCATGTTTAAAAGCATAAGCCAGTAACTGGCCAGAGATGGAAACTGCCAGGAAGATGCGTGTCTGGCTAAATTGTGAAGGCATGTGCTGAAGGGCTGGGTTTAGGCAGCTCCAGAGCACTCTGTCTTGTGCTAGTAGATGCTGTTTGCTGCTGTCCATCATTCAACAGATGGGCTTTCCTCCTGCTGGACTGAGTCTCTATGTGTACCATCCTTTTTCAATTGAGGTCTGGACTGCTCTTGGCAAGGGTCATCTCTGCTATTAGTTTTGTTTTTCTCCCCAGTCCCCAGCCCACACTACTTCTCAGTGGAAGTTTTCAGTTAAGAACCTAGAGCTGTAGCCCATGGTGGAGTGCCTGTTGAGCCTTTTTCTGCCTTCCACAATGATGCCAATGGCTTCCTAAGCCATCCCCTCACAGGACTGCATCTTTTCACACGAAGGTACCCTTGGGACTAGCTATGACCTCTGCCAGTCCCTGTACATTTTCCCATTGCTATTCGGCCTAAATTAAGACCCTTGCATACAGGCATGTTCCCAGAGCCACACTAACTCCAATAGCTTGCCTGGCTCACAGATGATCTCACTCCCTTTCACCTTCTTTTCAAAGAAATTTTAATAAGAATTGTGTATAATTATGGCATACAATCTGATATTTTGTAATATATGTACATTGGGGAATTGCAATATCGAGCTAACATATATCTAACCTCACCTACTTCTCATTTATTCATGGTGTGAACACTTAACATCCATTCTGTTAGTTATGTGCTTTCACCTTCTGCCTAAAGCTGTCACCTTAAATAATTCCCTTGTTAAATGCTTGGTGTTTTTCTTTCCTTCTGTTTGCCCATTTTCCCTTCCAATATAGTTTTATCATCCTTGTTAAGGAATTTTAGAGGCAGAACACCATCTAAATAATAACACATTGCTGTAGGTGGCAGAGCTTGCATTTCTTGGCAAGAATAATATTTCGTGGTGATGATTCCCTGTGACTGTATTTTCAGTCCTGTTCTTTCAACATGGCATGTTGATAGAAGAGTGGACGATGGAGAAACAGGCCTGAACTTACATAACCACAGACAGGATTCTTTTTTTTTTTTCTGAGACAGAGTCTCGCTTTGTCACCCAGGCTGGAGTGCAGTGGCGTGATCTTGGCTCACTGCAACCTCTGCCTCCCAGGTTCAAGCGATTCTCCTGCTTCGGCCTCCCGAGTAGCTGGAACTACAGGCGCATGCCACCATGCCCAGCTAATTTTTGTATTTTTAGTACAGATGGGGTTTCACCATGTTAGCCAGGCTGGTCTCGATCTTTTGACCTCTTGATCCGCCTGCCTTGGCCTCCCAAAGTGTTGGTATTACAGGTGTGAGCCACAGTGCCCAGCCCACAGGCAGGATTCTTAAACTCTAGTGGCATCATTAATTCATTTGCTCATTCATTCATTCCAAGAACATTCACTGAGCGGCTCCAATGTACCAGGCGGTTTTTTTAGGCAAATTGGAGATAGACAAAGCAGACTGCACCCTTCTGTCTGGGTGTACATTCCTTTATAAGACGGTGAACATAGTGTCTATCTTGGAGAGTAGTAGGATTTGGCACATAATAGTTGCTTAATAAATCTTATTTGTCATCCTTTCCATGCAGATAATAAATCTGATATTAGATGCATTTGCAAGACTTTTGGAAAAGATCATCTGGAGGGAAAATATTTTTGTAAGCTCTTTATAAATAGACAATTCTCAAGCATCATTAAAGTTTTAAAATTTCTGATTTGTCTTCTTGGTTTTTGGGTTGTAAAGGAAGGCACTTTTTTTTTAAGGGTGTGAGGTAGAGCAGTTATCTCACAGTCATCTGAAGCCATTTTTCCCTCTTCTGCCACTTAAAAGCTCTAATTAGCAATAACAGAGGTTCTCTCTTTCTCTAAACTGTCAGTTTATTTGAGCTAGCCAGGTCGTTTGTGATGATCTACTTCATGTGGACACTGTCTTTTTTTTTTTTTGAGGCAGAGTTTCACTCTTGTTGCCCAGGCTGGAGTGCAATGGCACTATCTCGGCTCACTGCAACCTCCACCTCCTAGGTTCAAGCAATTCTCCTGCCTCAGCCTCCCTAGTAGCTGGGATTATAGGCATGTGCCACCATGCCCAGCTAATTTTGTATTTTTAGTAGAGACGGGGTTCCTCCATGTTGGTCAGGCTGGTCTCGAACTCCCGACCTCAGGTGATCCACCTGCCTCGGCCTCTCAAAGTGCTGGGATTACAGGCGTGAGCCACTGCGCCCGGCCTCTCATGTGGACACTGTCTTAAAAAAATTTAAGAAACTTTGTTTTACCTTCTTTCCCTGCTAATAGCTTTATATCTCCTAATAAATCTGTGACATTTTATCTGGCCCAGGGCTTCTATAAATTCACATATTAGATGGCTGAGCCATATGATGTAAATTTTTAAGGCTTTCCCACTGGCTTCATGAATTTAATTCTGTAATTGTTGAAATTAATGTGGTCTGACAATGTCATGATTTTCTCATTTTTTTAATGCCTCAGGATTGAAGCATCCTGTTTTCAGTTACTAAAACAATGACAGTCCACTACAAAACATTAATTGCATTAAGAAATTACTCAATTACTCAATTTGAGTGTTCCTTATATTTCCTGCTGCAATACTGACTCATAAACTGAGTTTAAAATAATTAAAAATTGAACATCTTAAATATTATACATTTGGGTCAAGTGAATGGACAGGAATAGCTAATAAAGAAGAAAATTTACCTTTTTAGTGTCTCAAATAGTCCCTCTGCCCTCCCTCCACCATAAAAACAAAAACAAAAGAAAACCTTCTTTTTTAACAGGAAAAATAGGTGCTGCTTTTTAGTTGAGAAACTGCTTTGTGATACTCGTACTTTTGATTCATTGGAAAGCAGTTAGGGTCAGAGAGAGTCTTTTTGGGAAATATCTATTTGTGTGGGGTACACATGACTATTATTCAAATTATTGGTCAAGGAAAAGCAGCACTGATGCTGGAAAGTTGCTGTGTGATCCCTACCCTTCTGTTGTTTTCAATTGTTTATTGTTTCATTGCTTATGGGCTATTCCCACCTGTAGAATTCAAGCTAGGGATTCTGATTGTCTTAAATAATGTAGTGTTCAAGACTTGAGAACAATGCTCATGGTAGCTTCCAATAAATATTTTTTGAGTGAGTGTGATCTGATTTTGATTAACTGGAGTGGGATGGGGAGGAGGTAGGATTTGAGGGAACAGATAGATGCAGGTGAATGCTCTAAAGTCCATTCAACAGGCAGCAAACAGTAGAGGTCAGATACAGTACAGGTACCAAGGAGTGATGGGATAAACTGGTGATCCCTAGAGTCTAGCAAGGTAGGAGCTGGCTGCAAAAATCTCATATATTAGAGGGAAGAAGGATATTGACACATGACCCCTGGAATTCTAGATAGTCAGAGAGTTTATCAGCAGGTTGTATGATGTAAGCAACATAGAAGATCCTATGTACTGGATTACTGGGATAGAAAAATAAGACATAACCTTACATTAGGTCATTTGTCACTTTAGCATGGATGACTGAAAAATAGTATATCTTCTCTTTGAAATGGAAAAAAAATCAATCAACCTTAGTTGTAGTAAATGTTCTTTTAAGATGGTGAATTAACTGTTATTTTAAATTTTATAATAGATTTTAGATGGCTGAACTATAAACTGTAGCATGTTGATTTAAAAAGTGTTCCAATTTTGAAATACAGATGATGAAATTGACAGTGTGATTAGATAAAATCAAGGATATTTTTCCTTGGGCAACTGTAAAACATCAATCAAATTCTTTATTTAAAACTTCATAAGACAGTCTAGAGATGTTGAAGTAAATATGACTTCCCTTTTGGCCACTTTAAGATGTAACAGGGAATAAATTGATTTTATTTCTTAACAAGGCACAAACCACATAGGACAAAGAATAAATAAAAGCCTTGAAATGGGCTTTAGTGATTTCTAGGCCCTGTAAAATGCTGCAGATGTCTGTGTTGAAAGGTAATGTGCAACATTTCTTGTGGTACAGCATCCACTTTATTTTTCTTGGGCTGAAGATTAATACCACAGGAAATTAAAGAACATAGTTAAGCTCAGAGAAAACTGGAGGCAAAATAGCTGATGCAAGGTCAATATCCAAGCAACGAGGTAACAAGATCAGCGAAGGCTGACAGCAGCTTCTAACTTTCTTTAATGAAAATTGCCCACTGAAATAACACCAGGTAAGTGGGCTGGCTTAGTTCTGTTACCTTGTTTCTGGATGATTTCTCCGTAGAGCATTGCTCTTTCTATAGGAGTATGGTATTCAGGCCTAACAATTAGTAATCGCCTTGACAGCTGAATCAGAAATGGAAAAATCAGAAGGAATTTATTTACAGAGAATTATTGTGTCTTCTAGTGAATTTTAAATAAATAGTTTACAACTGAGGTCTTCTATGCCTTCTTTGCCATTTTTTTAGATTTCCATCCTTCTCCATTTGAATATTAATTTCTCATTTATCTGGGAGCATGCTTTAGCTCACAGAGTTTCAAGTTAGGACTCTTTTGTGGAGTGGGGATGACTCTTCTTGTAGCCTGTGTATATATATGTTTCAGGGGGGTTTGTGGATATGACCTGGTAAAAGGTGTCAAGTTAGGAGCTTCTGTGGCATTGTTATATCATGCAACTGCAAAATTGATGATGTTGCGCATTTTGATTCGGAAATGGAATACGACTGCATAATATGCCTTAGTATGGATGGATGTGTTTGTGTGTTAAGTGTCTCTTACTATTGTTAGGTATGCTTGCTTTGGAATACTTGGTTTCATGAAAGAACAAAATCATTTTTTTCTGTTGAATTTTCAGTATTTGTATGTCAGCTGTGTAATCCAATCAGGACAAGAATGGGAGAAATCATGAGTGACATTGGAGCAGGGAAGCAGAGTTGTACAGAAAGGTGAGGCATCTTTATTCTGCAATAGGAAACATGATAGTTGCCATTTAGCAAATGCCCTGATGATGAGGTGGCCTCATATGTACCGGCATGCTTGTTGTGTTGGACAGTCCAGCCCCCAGACTCTGGAACAGGACAGCTTGTTCCAATGCCCTTTGCAATGTGGTTGCCCCCACAGTGGCTTGAACGCCTCACTGACACCATTCAGCTAATTTCAGCTTCGGTGTTGGCAGTGTGGATATACACAGAGCATTTTTCTGATGCCCCAGCCTGGGCCTGAACCCAAGAACCTTCTCTCGCATTGACATTCACGGATGGACCAGAGCAATTGCTTTCAGAATAGAATAGCTGTACTTTGTGGTAATACAAAATAACCCCTTGAATGTTGTTTCTGGAATGGATATGGGGGGGAAATTTTTTTTGTTTTGTATTTTTAGGTTATTTCTTTATCTGTGTCTAACTTGGGGGATGGTAGGAGAAGAAAGAAGATTGCCTAGATGTTGTAATAACATATATGCCACAATTTTTGGCTATAACTATGTAACTGACCCTGATAGTTGCTACCATAAAAGGTCAACAGTGCTTTCCTTGGATATCTAGTTGGGGGACTTCAGTCTCCCTCTCTAAGCCACAGGCAGTTTCTTCCAGATGGCAGCTAGTTCTTTACATAATCTCAAGCAAAATATTCCCTTCCCTTCCCTCCCCTTTCCTTCCCTCTCCCTCTTCCCTTCCCTCCCCTCCCCTTTCCTCCTCTTCTCTTCTCTCCTTTTGCACAGTATAATTCAGTAAATGTGTAAGAGCATGACTCAGCCTAATAGCAACCAGCTGTGCATCCTGGAGGCACACATAGCTTCTTTCCATGTTACCTGTGGGTTTTCGAGAGGTTCTAATTTCCGAGTCAGGATATTAGCCTCTGTGGTGCTTTCAGTTATCCTGTGGTTCTTCAGGCTAATGATTGCAAATGAGACCTCAGAGCACCATCACTGTTAGCACTGCTGGTTTGGACAGAGAAGAGTAAAGTCTTGAGGCCTATGCCAAATTCTAACTTGAGAAATTTGAGACTAGCTGTTTGTTTGTCACTATTTTTTTTTTAAGTGTCGCTCTGTCTGCTAGTCTGGGGTGCGGTGGTGCCATCACCAGTTCACGGCAGCCTCAACCTCCTGGGCTCACGTGAACCTCCTGCCTCAGCCTGTAGAGTAGCTGGAATCATAGGCACGCACCACCATGCCTGGCTAACTTTTTAATATGAGACAGGATCTCATTATGTTGCTCAGGCTGATCTTGAACTCCTAGGCTCAAGTGATCCTCCTGCCTTGGCCTCCCAAAGTGCTAGGATCGTAAGCGTGAGCCACCACACCCGGCCTGTATGTCGCCTTTTAGAAATTAACAAAACAACCTTGCTTATATATGTTCACAGTACTATGTTCTAGGCAGAATACAAATTGTCTTGTTTTAGGATTAAAGAACACAGAGTTAGAATTAGGCAGTGCTTGATCGTCGAAGGTTACAGAGCCACCTAATTGTTTCATGATGCTGTAGACCAGTGATCTTTCTACAGGATTCTTCTGGTAAGAATCTCACATTCTCTAAAAATGAATGTCTGCTTTACCATCCATTACTTTGATTTCTTTTAGGCCATTCTTAAATAATTTGGGCAGACTTTTATGTTTGTTTAAGTGGAGCGTGTTTGCATTGTTACTGGGAGTGCGTTTAATTTTTCCAAAGGGCAATTGAATTATTCTGAAGTTGAATGCATGGTTTATGCA
This sequence comes from Piliocolobus tephrosceles, assembly GCF_002776525.5. Taxonomy (NCBI): domain Eukaryota; kingdom Metazoa; phylum Chordata; class Mammalia; order Primates; family Cercopithecidae; genus Piliocolobus; species Piliocolobus tephrosceles. Next base: position 17,377,956 of record NC_045455.1, on the reverse strand, counting down.
CCGCAATATATTAGCTTGTAAGTTGGCAATTGAGAGAGTCCCTAAGAATGAAACATTTCCTTCAAGCGTCATAACTATTTTGGGAGCTTAAAAATGTGAATTTTGATCACAGACATTTTTGTAGATGGCAGACTTAGTTGGTCGCACCTGACAGGTCTACCTATATGCGAAACCATTTCAGAAGCAAATGCGCATCACATCAAGTTTGGCCTAATTAAATTATCTGGTTTAAGTAAGTATGTGGAAATGTTATGCCATTACTATAGGTCTCCTACACTGGGAGGTGCAAACAATGAGTTATATGGTGTTTATTCCTTTTGGAAGTCTTCTAGTAAACTACCGAATCATTTCCAAAGTCTGCAAGTTGGGAAACATCAGACTTTAATATTTTAAGTCTTGTTTTTTTCCCAAAGGGGAACATTTTTGCTGGACATAATCACCTTACTTTGGAATATTTTCCTCACTGCAGAGTTAGGATTATTTTAGATAATCATGTTGAATATGTATGCAGCTCTTTTTCTTTTTGATGGAGGAGGTAGTACTGGAAAAGGGAAGCAACAGATCTAAGTGTTCTTGTACATCCATCCCACCTTGCATCAGACTATGATAGAATGTTTTATTTTAATAACTTTACTTTTCTCTTTTAATAAGTGATACATTTACAAATGGATTCTGGGTTTTTTATTCTGTATTATCTATCTGGCAATTCTATTTACCCAGATTTTTTGGTTTTCATGTCTATACTTCCTGTTTGTGACCAACTAAAATTGATGAAAGTTGAGTATCTCAAGATTTTAGAAAGAATCAAAACTAAATTTCAACTGGGTAAAAAAGGGGGAATGTCAAAGAGTGAATCACCTATAGAGAAGTAGCTTATAAGCATGCTACCATTTACATGGAGAGTCCTGGGTAAGAGTATTAGGAATTTGGGTTTATGGTCTTGCCAGTGACTGGCTGATCTTAGTTCAGTGAGTTTTGTTGGGTCTCTGGGCTTCTGTTGCCCTCAGTGGTGGTGGGAAAAATCAGGTTTAAGTGAAGACACAACCTCAGGTGTCACTTTAATGTAGGATGATTGGTTTTGCAGAGGGTCTGACCCTCTCATAAACAGATTTGATATACTAATTTAAATAATTTAGAACACTTAAAAACAATCAACCAATAGATTTATGTACATGTCAATGAGGAAATACCTTGAAGATTTTTATGATTAAGATAAAGAAATTGGTCGGACACAGTGGTTCATGCCTGTAATCTAAGCACTTTGGGAAGCTAAGGTGAGCATATCACCTAAGGTTGGGAGTTCAAGACCAGCCTGACCAAAATGGAGAAACTCGGTCTCTACTAAAAATAAAAAACTAGCTGGGCATGGTGGCGCATTCCTGTAATCCCAGCTACTCGGGAGGCTGAGACAGGAGAATTGCTTGAACTCGAGAAGTGGAGGTTGCGGTAAGCCAAGATCACGCCATTGCACTCCAGCCCAGGCAGCAAGAGCGAAACTCTGTCTCAAAAATAAATAAAAATAAATAAAAAATAAATAAATAAATAAATAAAAAATGATAAAGAAATTAAGGCATTATAATATCTTTTGTTTTGGTAGTGGTTGTATATATTGTTGCTAATCAAAGTATGTGAACCTTCTTCTAACACATACTATTTAAATGGAACAACACATTCTGTGTTTCAATTTCTGTCTTATACATAGTGTAACATTCTTCTGTTTAAGTAAATAAAATGGCATAGCTATGTTCTTGGGGGCCTTTAAATATAGGATAGATATCTTGTTGTGAATACACATTTATGGCACATACATGGTAAAGTGAAATATTAAACCAAGATATGAAAGAATCTTTTGTCAAGTACAAGGCAAAGTCTTTTAACAATGGTTATTATTGATGAGAGTCAGCTGCTCTTAATATTATTCACATTAATTGATTATTCTTTAGACAGTAGTGTCTTGATGCTCCATTGTGACGTTATCTGGCTATTGTGCTGCATAAATGTTTTTATTGCATTTAAAACTGTGGCCTGTAAAATCCGTAGTTGTAAGGATTTAGTCCCTTTAATCTTGACACAACATAGAAATATTTTGGGCCCATCTCTTGGGAAAAATATGCCCTAAAATATTGGTTTTACATGATCCCGTATATTGCAGGTTCCATACAAAAGTACAAATACAGTTTTAAAGTATGGACATTTCTCCCATATCAGATATATTTCTTCTCATCAACAGACTATATTTACTACAAACTTTGGGATAAATATTTACCCATTTTTTGATCTAAAAATAGATACTTAACAACACTTGTGGAGAGCCACGCTAATCAATTTCATCTGGCCTCTAAAACAGGTGTCATTTTGATAAATGGTCCTAATTAAGCTGAGATATCAAGTAGGAAGCCTATTGAGTTAATGCATTGGCATCTATATGGCCATGGTCAGACATGTACAGATGTTATGATGACGTAAAGACAGCACTTTATTAACTTGGTTAAGTTTCCAAGTTCTGCATCTCCTGTTGTTTGATCAAAGAACCTCTGTACTGTGACACCATTGGCTTTAACTTGCATTTATTCACATGGTAGTAGGAGGCAAAGGTAGCTATGGAAATTTAGCTCTTTCAGGTCATTTTTTAAATAACTGATTTCTATCCTGCAGTGAGAGACAAATGCATAAAAATGATTAATTAGACAAGAAGCCTCATTGTTTCCAATCTATGATTCGTATTTTTTTTCTGCACAACATGGGTTTCAACTGCTGGAAACAAAATTCTTTAATGTCTTCTTGTTTTAATTTCAGTACAGATTTTCCAGGTAGAGTATGTGCAGGAGGCCTTCATTGCTTGCTTCTTCATGATTGTTGGTGCAAGATGACACAAGGACCTGACCTTCTCTTTTGAATTCCAGTTGCTTTATGATCTCACAGTATCAGATTATACCATCAACAATTCTACGGTTGGGTATTCCAAGAGAGGACTTGTAATTTCTCTTTTTAGCTCTACTTATTCATTAAAAAAAAATTAGTGGGAATGGGAGAAGTATGTTGAGGGCGTATTTTAACAATCTCAGAGAACTTAGTTCAGTTGATCTTTATTGGAAGGTTATCACCTCAGCCTTCTATTAAAATATCAAGTAGTAGATATTTCAGGCTTTGTGGGCCATATGTTCTCTGTTGCAGCTACTAAACACTGTTATGATGGGAAACCAGCCATAGACAATACATATGTGAATAGGTATGGCTATATTCCAATACAACATTATTTACAGCTATCAAAATTTGAAATTTCATATAATTTTCATGTGTCATTTTTTTTTTTTTGAGATGGTGTCTTCCTCTGTCACTCAGGCTGGAGTGCAGTGGCACGATCTTGGCTCACTGCAACCTCTGCCTCCCAGGTTCAAGTGATTCTCCTGCCTCAGCCTCTGAGTGGCCGGGATTACGGGATTACAGCCACCTGCCACCACACCCAGCTAATGTTTGTATTTTCAGTACAGACAGGGTTTCATCATGTTGGCCAGGCTGGTCTCAAATTCCTAATCTCAAGTGATCCGCCTGTCTTGACCTCTGAAAGTGCTAGGGTTACAGGTATGGGCCACCATGCCCAGCCTGTCATGAGTATTCTTTATTTTTTTATGCAACCATCTAGAAATATAAAAATGTTCTTAGCCTGTAGCCATACAGATACAGGCAGTGGGCCAGTGTTAGTCCATGGGCTGTGGTTTGCCACCCCTTGTTCTAATGCATTTCTTGAAACTCTGTGCTAAGGAATTAAGCATTGTCTCTGCCTTCAGGGAACTTTTTACTCAGATGGAGAAAAGGTCAGCCACATAAAAACAGATCAATGTAATAAAACAGAACATCATTAAAGGCTAAAACCGAAACCATATTAATTCTCTGACCAGACACAGCAGGAGGAAGAGGGACCAGCAGAGGATGAGGTAAGGAGGAAGCATTGCACAGAGGAGTGTGGGTATGGGTGTGGATGTGAGGAGAGCAGTGTGGATGGAGAAGCAGAAATCCTAAGGGACATGCAGCTCAGACAACAACAGGCAGAAGATGCTTTTTACATTTAGGAAAGGTTTCAAGTTATCATAAGGAAGCCAAAATGTCACCCATTTCAAGATCTGGTTTTGCTCTTTTGTGTAGCCATCAGAATACCACAAAGTGAAATGAATTATATACTCAATTTGAATGCCATGGTCTATGCTGTAAAACCCAAGAGGGGTACTGATTTTGGTTTTCTCTGATTTTTGGGCCCTATCACTTTGGTATTGGACAGCACAGGCCATTTCTCATTCCTCCATGTACATTTGGTCCTTCGATAATCACTATTACACCACCTTGTGTGAGTTAAGAATTGGACTGGTATCCCTGGGGGCGGAGCAAGATGGCCGAATAGGAACAGCTCCAGTCTCCATCTCCCAGCGCGAGCGACACAGAAGACCGGTGATTTCTGCATTTTCAACTGAGGTACTGGGGTCATCTCACTCGGGAGTGCCGGACAATCCGTGCGGGTCAGCTGCTGCAGCCCGACCAGCGAGAGCTGAAGCAGGGCGAGGCATCGCCTCACCTGGGAAGCGCGAGGGGGAAGGGAGTCCCTTTTCCTAGCCAGGGGAACTGAGACACACAACACCTGGAAAATCGGGTAACTCCCACCCCAATACTGCGCTATAACACCGGCACACCGGAGAATATATCCCACACCTGGCCGGGAGGGTCCCACGCCCACGGAGCCTCCCTCCTTGCTAACACAGCAGTCTGCGGCAATCTAACCGCAAGGCAGCAGCGAGGCTGGGGGAGGGGCGCCCGCCATCGCTGAGACTTAAGTAGGTAAATAAAGCCGCTGGGAAGCTCGAACTGGGTGGAGCTCACAGCAGCTCAAGGAAACCTGCCTATCTCTGTAGACTGCACCTCTGGGGACAGGGCTCAGCTAAAGGTGCAGAAGCCTGTGCAAACGCGAACGACTCTGTCTGACAGCTTTGAAGAGAGCAGTGGATCTCCCAACACGGAGGTTGAGATCTGAGAAGGGGCAGTCTGCCTGCTCAAGTGGGTTCCTGACCCCTGAGTAGCCTAACTGGGAGACATCTCCCACTAGGGGCAGTCTGACACCCCACACCTCACAGGGTGGAGTACACCCCCTGAGAGGAAGCTTCCAAAGCAAGAATCAGACAGGTGCACTCGCTGTTCAGCAATATTCTGTCTTCTGCAACCTCTGCTGCTGATACCCAGGCAAACAGGGTCTGGAGTGGACCTCAAGCAATCTCCAACAGACCTATAGCTGAGGGTCCTGACTGTCAGAAGGAAAACTATCAAACAGGAAGGTCACCTATACCAAAACCCCATCAGTACATCACCATCATCAAAGACCAGAGACAGATAAAACCACAAAGATGGGGAAAAAGCAGGGCAGAAAAGCTGGAAATTCAAAAACTAAGAGCGCATCTCCTCCTGCAAAGGAGCACAGCCCATCGCCAGCAACAGATCAAAGCTGGTCAGAGAATGATTTTGATGAGATGAGAGAAGAAGCCTTCAGTCCATCAAACCTCTCAGAGCTAAAGGAGGAATTACGTACCCAGCGCAAAGAAACTAAAAATCTTGAAAAAAGAGTGGAAGAATTGACAGCTAGACTAATTAATGCAGAGAAGGTCATAAACGAAATGACAGAGATGAAAACCATGACACGAGAAATATGTGACAAATGCACAAGCTTCAGTAACCGACTCGATCAACTGGAAGAAAGAGTATCAGCGATGGAGGATCAAATGAATGAAATGAAGCGAGAAGAGAAACCAAAAGAAAAAAGAAGAAAAAGAAATGAACAAAGCCTGCAAGAAGTATGGGATTATGTCAAAAGACCAAATCTACGTCTGATTGGGGTGCCTGAGAGTGAGGGGGAAAATGGAACCAAATTGGAAAACACTCTACAGGATATCATCCAGGAGAACTTCCCCAACCTAGTAGGGCAGGCCAACATTCAAATTCAGGAAATACAGAGAACGCCACAAAGATACTCCTCCAGAAGAGCAACTCCAAGACACATAATTGCCAGATTCACCAAAGTTGAAATGAAGGAAAAAATCTTAAGGGCAGCCAGAGAGAAAGGTCGGGTTACCCACAAAGGGAAGCCCATCAGACTGACAGCAGATCTCTCGGCAGAAACTCTACAAGCCAGAAGAGAGTGGGGGCCAATATTCAACGTTCTTAAAGAAAAGAATTTTAAACCCAGAATTTCATATCCAGCCAAACTAAGTTTCATAAGTGAAGGAGAAATAAAATTCTTTACAGATAAGCAAATGCTTAGAGATTTTGTCACCACCAGGCCTGCCTTACAAGAGACCCTGAAGGAAGCCCTAAACATGGAAAGGAACAACCGGTACCAGCCATTACAAAAACATGCCAAAATGTAAAGACCATCGAGGCTAGGAAGAAACTGCATCAACTAATGAGCAAAATAACCAGTTAATATCACAATGGCAGGATCAAGTTCACACATAACAATATTAACCTTAAATGTAAATGGACTAAATTTTCCAATTAAAAGACACAGACTGGCAAACTGGATAAAGAGTCAAGACCCATCAGTCTGCTGTCTTCAGGAGACCCATCTCACATGCAGAGACATACATAGGCTCAAAATAAAGGGATGGAGGAAGATCTACCAAGCAAATGGAGAACAAAAAAAAGCAGGGGCTGCAATCCTAGTCTCTGATAAAACAGACTTTAAACCATCAAAGATCAAAAGAGACAAAGAAGGCCATTACATAATGGTAAAGGGATCAATTCAACAGGAAGAGCTAACTGTCCTAAATATATATGCACCCAATACAGGAGCACCCAGATTCATAAAGCAAGTCCTTAGAGACTTACAAAGAGACTTAGACTCCCATACAATAATAATGGGAGACTTCAACACTCCACTGTCAACATTAGACAGATCATCGAGACAGAAAGTTAACAAGGATATCCAGGAATTGAACTCATCTCTGCACCAAGCGGACCTAATAGACATCTATAGAACTCTCCACCCCAAGTCAACAGAATATACATTCTTCTCAGCACCACATCGCACTTATTCCAAAATTGACCACATAATTGGAAGTAAAGCACTCCTCAGCAAATGTAAAAGAACAGAAATTATCACAAACTGTCTCTCAGACCACACTGCAATCAAACTAGAACTCAGGACTAAGAAACTCAATCAAAACCACTCAACTACATGGAAACAGAACAACCTGCTCCTCAATGACTACTGGGTACATAACGAAATGAAAGCAGAAATAAAGATGTTCTTTGAAACCAATGAGAACAAAGATACAACATACCAGAATCTCTGGGACACATTTAAAGCAGTGTGTAGAGGGAAATTTATAGCACTAAGTGCCCACAAGAGAAAGCAGGAAAGATCTAAAATTGACACTCTAACATCACAATTAAAAGAACTAGAGAGGCAAGAGCAAACACATTCAAAAGCTAGCAGAAGGCAAGAAATAACTAAGATCAGAGCAGAACTGAAGGAGATAGAGACACAAAAAACCCTCCAAAAAATCAATGAATCCAGGAGTTGGTTTTTTGAAAAGATCAACAAAATTGACAGACCGCTAGCAAGGCTAATAAAGAAGAAAAGAGAGAGGAATCAAATAGATGCAATAAAAAATGATCAAGGGGATATCACCACCGACCCCACAGAAATACAAACTACCATCAGAGAATACTATAAACACCTCTACGCAAATCAACTAGAAAATCTAGAAGAAATGGATAATTTCCTGGACACTTACACTCTCCCAAGACTAAACCAGGAAGAAGTTGAATCCCTGAATAGACCAATAGCAGGCTCTGAAATTGAGGCAACAATTAATAGCCTACCCACCAAAAAAAGCCCAGGACCAGATGGATTCACAGCTGAATTCTACCAGAGGTACAAGGAGGAGCTGGTACCATTCCTTCTGAAACTATTCCAATCAATAGAAAAAGAGGGAATCCTCCCTAACTCATTTTATGAGGCCAGCATCATCCTGATACCAAAGCCTGGCAGAGACACAACAAAAAAAGAGAATTTTAGACCAATCTCCCTGATGAACATCGATGCAAAAATCCTCAATAAAATACTGGCAAACCGGATTCAGCAGCACATCAGAAGGCTTATCCACCATGATCAAGTGGGCTTCATCCCTGGGATGCAAGGCTGTTTCAACATATGCAAATCAATCAACGTAATCCAGCATATAAACAGAACCAAAGACAAGTACCACATGATTATCTCAATAGATGCAGAAAAGGCTTTTGACAAAATTCAACAGCGCTTCAGGCTAAAAACGCTCAACAAATTCGGTATTGATGGAACGTACCTCAAAATAATAAGAGCTATTTATGACAGACCCACAGCTAATATCATACTGAATGGGCAAAAACTGGAAAAATTCCCTTTGAAAACTGGCACAAGACAGGGATGCCCTCTCTCACCACTCCTATTCAACATAGTGTTGGAAGTTCTGGCTAGGGCAATCAGGCAAGAGAAAGAAATCAAGGGTATTCAGTTAGGAAAAGAAGAAGTCAAATTGTCCCTGTTTGCAGATGACATGATTGTATATTTAGAAAACCCCATTGTCTCAGCCCAAAATCTTCTTAAGCTGATAAGCAACTTCAGCAAAGTCTCAGGATACAAAATTAATGTGCAAAAATCACAAGCATTCTTATATACCAGTAACAGAGAAGCAGAGAGCCAAATCAGGAATGAACTTCCATTCACAATTGCTTCAAAGAGAATAAAATACCTAGGAATCCAACTTACAAGGGATGTAAAGGACCTCTTCAAGGAGAACTACAAACCACTGCTCAGTGAAATCAAAGAGGACACAAACAAATGGAAGAACATACCATGCTCATGGATAGGAAGAATCAATATCGTGAAAATGGCCATACTGCCCAAGGTTATTTATAGATTCAATGCCATCCCCATCAAGCTACCAATGAGTTTCTTCACAGAATTGGAAAAAACTGCTTTAAAGTTCATATGGAACCAAAAAAGAGCCCGTATTGCCAAGACAATCCTAAGTCAAAAGGACAAAGCCGGAGGCGTCACGCTACCTGACTTCAAACTATACTACAAGGCTACAGTAACCAAAACAGCATGGTACTGGTACCAAAACAGAGATATAGACCAATGGAACAGAACGGAGCCTTCAGAAATAATGCCACACATCTACAACCATCTGATATTTGACAAACCTGAGAAAAACAAGAAATGGGGAAAGGATTCCCTATTTAATAAATGGTGCTGGGAAAATTGGCTAGCCATAAGTAGAAAGCTGAAACTGGATCCTTTCCTTACTCCTTATACGAAGATTAATTCAAGATGGATTAGAGACTTAAATGTTAGACCTAATACCATCAAAACCCTAGAAGAAAATCTAGGTAGTACCATTCAGGACATAGGCATGGGCAAGGACTTCATGTCTAAAACACCAAAAGCAACGGCAGCAAAAGCCAAAATTGACAAATGGGATCTCATTAAACTAAAGAGCTTCTGCACAGCAAAAGAAACTACCATCAGAGTGAACAGGCAACCTACAGAATGGGAGAAAATTTTTGCAATCTACTCATCTGACAAAGGGCTCATTTCCAGAATCTACAAAGAACTCAAACAAATATACAAGAAAAAAACAAACAACCCCATCCAAAAGTGGGGAAAGGATATGAACAGACATTTCTCAAAAGAAGACATTCATACAGCCAACAGACACATGAAAAAATGCTCATCATCACTGGCCATCAGAGAAATGCAAATCAAAACCACAATGAGATACCATCTCACACCAGTTAGAATGGCAATCATTAAAAAATCAGGAAACAATAGGTGTTGGAGAGGATGTGGAGAAATAGGAACACTTTTACACTGTTGGTGGGATTGTAAACTAGTTCAACCATTATGGAAAACAGTATGGCGATTCCTCAAGGATCTAGAACTAGATGTACCATATGACCCAGCCATCCCACTACTGGGTATATACCCAAAGGATTATAAATTATGCTACTACAAAGACACATGCACACGTATGTTTATTGCGGCACTATTCACAATAGCAAAGACTTGGAATCAACCCAAATGTCCATCAGTGACAGACTGGATTAAGAAAATGTGGCACATATACACCATGGAATACTATGCAGCCATAAAAAAGGATGAGTTTGCGTCCTTTGTAGGGACATGGATGCAGCTGGAAACCATCATTCTTAGCAAACTATCACAAGAAGAGAAAACCAAACACCGCATGTTCTCACTCATAGGTGGGAACTGAACAATGAGCTCACTTGGACTCGGGAAGGGGAACATCACACAATGGGGCCTGTCATGGGGAGGGGGGAGGGGGGAGGGATTGCATTGGGGAGTTATACCTGATATAAATGATGAATTGATGGGTGCTGACGAGTTGATGGGTGCAGCACACCAACATGGCACATGTATACATATGTAACAAACCTGCACGTTATGCACATGTACCCTAGAACTTAAAGTATAATAAAAAATAAAAGTTAAAAAAAAAAAAAATTGGACTGGTACATTAGTCAACTCAGGCTGCTATAATAAAACACCATACTCTGGGTGGCTTAAAAAACAGGCACTTATCTCTCACAGTTCTAAAGTCTGGGAAGACCAAGCTTAAGGTACTGGTGGATTTGGTCCTAGTGAGGGCTCTCTTCCTGGCTGGCAGATGACTCCCTTCTCATGGTGTCTTCATGTGATGGAGAGAGAGAGACAGGAAACACGCCCTCTGGTGTCCGATCTTACAAGGCCATTCCTGCTATCATGAAGATTCCATCCTCATGACCTTATCTAACCCTAATTATCTCCCAAAGGCTCTACCTTCAGTTACCATCATATTTGGAGTTAGGGCTTCAACATATAAGTTTGGGGGTCACAAATATTCAGTCCATAACAAATGGGTATTGAGGATATAAATAATAAAATAGAACATAATTTCAGCCTTCAAGTGGTTCACAGTCTCAAGGGGAGACCCCTCCACCCTGCTTTAGGCTCTTAGTGTTACAGAGTGATACATGATGAAATAAAGGGCATATGGCAAGGGAGAATTCAGGCAGAAGCACTTAACTCTACTTGGAAGGTTAGGGCAAGGGAAGAATTCACAGAGGGAAACATTTAGGCTGTGTCTCAAAAGACAAGTAAGAAGTAACCAAGAAGAATATTTTCTACAGTACACGCGGAGTTAGGAAAGCATGGGGTATGTTCAAGGATTGCAAGAAGCTCAGGTTAGAGCATGGGAAGAACATGTTGAATTGGCAAAAGATGAGTCTAAAAGAGCATCAGAGCTTAGGAGTTTGAAAGGTTTTTCATATTAAGGAGTTTAAACTTTATCCTGTGGGTAATGGTGAGTTGTTGAAGGACCCTGAGAAGATTAGTGATATACTCCTTTTTGTCTTTTAGAGCATAGTGTAGAAGATGGATTGGAATAGGCAAAAGGATATGGCAGAGAAACAGGAACCCATCGTTTTGGTCCATGTGAGAAATGATGAAAAGTTAAAAAGGCAGTGAGGCTTGGAACGGAAATGGTAGAAAACTCTCAGGGTACTGGTTTTGACAACTGTATAGATGATCAACCAGGTCGGGATCACTGGATTGATTTGATCGGAAAGGTAAATTGAGTTTTTGGAGATGCTGAATTTGAGGTTCCAAGTGTAACTATTCAGATCCTAAGTGAAATATGGGTCTGGAGATGTAGGCTTGGGAGTCACTCAGCATGAAATTGTAGTCAAAGTCTTGGGAGCTGAGGAAACAGGTCAGGGAGGGTGAGTTGTAGGAGAAGAGGAGGTCCAAGGATGGAATTTGCTGAAGACCAATACCTGGGAGGAGCACAGGAGCAGTATGGAAGCCAAGGGAGGACTGGATGGGAATGGAGGAATTGGAGGCATGAGTGTAGACTTCTCTCACAAAAATGGAACTAAATTGCTTATAGGGACTCAAAGTCAACAGAAGCTTTCTAAAAGATGGGCAGTATCTGAGCATGTTCACAGGCTGAGATGATGGGGCCAGTAAAGATAGATGGGTTCATGATATAGTAGACAAAGGAGGCAAATCATGGAACAGGGTCCTGAAAATGTTAGGATCCAAATGATTAACTTGGATAGGAATGGAACCCAAGACAAACAGAAATAGATGAAGATACTTGTGGAAATTGACAAATATAGTGGTTGAGGATTAAGAAGTTAAGGCAACTCTTACCTGGGTCTACATCTTGTCTATATGGGAAGTGGTAGGACCACCTACTCTGGGTAAGGTGGAAAGAGAGGTATGAAGGGTAATGTGGAAGCGGCCAGTTAGGAAAGCAAAGAGGGGCTGCCTCAGTGAAACTCCAGAGTGTGTGCATGTTGAGGGAGGGATTGGAGAAGAAAGCAGGTGGGGCCAGTACAGGGCTCCTCCATCCTTACTGTGCCTGTTGATCCTGTGGGAATCTTGCTAACATGCAGATTTTGATTCATTAGGTCTGGGGTGGGGCTTGAAATTCTGAATTTGTCACACTCCCAAGTCCCAAGTGATGCTGATACTATAGTCCTGTATTAGTCCATTCTCACATTACTGTAAAGAAATGCCTGAGAGTGGGTAATTTATAAAGAAAAGAAGTTTAATTGGCTCATGGTACCATAGGCTGTGCATGAAAAATGGTTAGGGAGGCCTCAGGAAACTTACAACCATGGCAGAAAGCAAAGGGGAAGCAGGTGTGTCTTACATGGCCAGAGCGGGAGGAAGGCGGGAGGAGAGGTGCTACATACATTTAAACAACCAGATCTCGTGATAACACACTATCATAATAACAGTACCAAAGGGGAAACTCATCCCGTGATCCACTCACGTTCCACCAGGCCCCGCCTTTAACATTGGGATTTATAATTTGACATAAGATTTGGGCAGGGACACAGACCCAAGCCATATCAAGGCCCATGCACAAAAGTTTGAGTAGCAAGAAAGTAGGAAATTTTTTTTTGAACTGGCTTGTATACACTCGCTGTATTTACTAAGATTATGTGTTTAATGGAGGGTGGGGTTTATGTGAAGACTGCTGATAGAGTACATAGGAGGGCTAATCTTCTGGCACTGGCCTCAGTCTCTGTACTGACCAGTCACAAAGTGCAAATACAAGCTATCGTTCCCTCTAATGTTGGAAATAAAAATGTTAATGGCACCGGCGTGAATGATTGTGTGCTTGTTTCCAGCAGCATTTGTCTGCTTGGGTATAAGAGGGATACACAGAGCCCATTGTTCTGAAGGGTAGCATGGTAGGAAAGTTGAAGAAATGTGCCACATTGACCAGATTTGGAAAAGAGGTAGAGCACATAGCCTGCAGAGGATGTTAAAGTGCAAGAGTGAGAAAAATGGATTGTTGCGAGATTATGTTCTGAGAGTGTGAATTCAGAGTATAAGATGCTAGAGCAGAGGTAGGTAGCCTGAGATATGACACAGTTCAACAGTGGCTGTCAGTGTGGTTGTTAAGTAGGTGTTGGGATGGATGGCAGGAGTTGAGGATCAGAGAAAGACAAATGTGAAAGCTTCACTGGTTGTGAAAAAGATCATAGGATTGTAATGATAAGGAAAAGGAGGTGTTGGGGATAGTAGAGTCAGAGGTCATGAGCCTCTTAGAAGTGTCCTACAAAGGCAGAAAAGTAACCAGAAGTGGCAGACAAAATATAAACAAGAATGCTTGTGTATTGGGTGTGAGAGAATGTGCAGTCTCCATCAGAGAGGGCTAAAAGGGGAAAATCAGTACCTAGGAAGTGCAGGATCTAAATACGATGGTGAAGAGCTCTGAGCATCCTGAAATAAGCTTGGAAAATCACAGATGGGAGTGTCAGGGGGACAGTGGTAATCAGCAGGAGGGTTTCCAGGGAGCCCAGAGACAAGGACTGGAGAGGGATTGGCTGTGGGGGAATCAGGAGGAACTAGGGAAGGGAAGATCAGTAGGAAGATGAACGTGGGAGAAATGATTGGTACCTAAAGATGATTTCCCTTGGGGCTGTGCTCAAAGATAAGGAGAAGCCAGAGAGATGTTGTTGACTGGTCTAGGGATTCTGGCTGAAAGTTGGGTAAAAATGTTGTTGGGAAAGAAATTAGCAAGCGTGTTCCCAGGATGGATGTGTTGGGTGGTTAGGCCTAGTGTGTTTCATGATGTGTGTGGTCTTGGTCAGTCAAAGAAGAGGTCTACTTATTTTATGCATACCAAACAAGAAACCTCTGCAGGGTGCATTTCATACTTTTGGTAAACATGTTAAGGATTCTTTTTGAATGACAGTGCTGAAGAATCTATTGCATGATTGATACATTGCCTTTTTAAAAATAAAATATTGATTTTGTGTAAAGAATATGTTTTCCTTTAATTGTAGTCTGGAAATAGTTCTACAAATAGGAAAACAAAAACATTACAATAAAATGAATTTCTAACTTCCTGCCCTAAATGGGACCACTGTTAGGCTAGCAAGAGTAGAATTTCCATCCAGAAAAAGGACTTTTTATTTATTTTTTCTTGAAGTTATATAAAGTATTATGTGCAAAAGGCTTGTCATGGCTATGGAACAGGTAGAATATTGCAGTGTTGCATCATTGGTTCTTCTTTTTGTTCCTTTAGTTTTGTGTAGTAGCTATTACTGTACCATTGAAAGCAATAGCCAGTGGAAAATGTGGTTTTGAACTTGATGAATATAGAACATTCATTTTATTATAAAGGGTTTGGAATAACTAAGAAATCAACTGTAATTTGAAGAGTTCCAGCAAAATAAGTCTAAAATGGAAAGAGATACAGTGATGAGGGCTGGAAAGGATACATAACAAATGAAAATAAATCCAGTTCTGAGGAAGACCGAAAACACAGAAGGACATTGGGAAAATAATAAAGGAGATAATGAAACACAATAGAAAACAATGAGATGATAGCCATTTGTGTTTACCTGGGAGCTTCACTCAGAAATTAAACTTGATAGGAAGAGGGAATGTGGAGAAGTTGGGCAGCAAGCTGATAATGACTTGGTACCTGAAGTTTAGAGATGTGGTCGGAGCAAGTCTGTCAATAGGAAATAAAATTTATGGAAGGAATTTAAATTTAATTCAGGGAGCTTTTGGGGATTTAGTGTTAAGGATTAACATGGTCAAAATGACAGCAGGAAATAATTTGCATTCAGGATGTAGAATCACAAAGAAGTCAAGGAGAGGCATTTTAGGGGAAAGAAAGTGGTTACATTACTTACTGTGTGTTGGATGGGACACACCATAGCACATCAACACACCCAGGTTCTGCAGTGGATGCAACTTATAAACAAGACTCTTTCTTTTGGGTCTTTGTTTTTTCATCTGTTAAGAGAAAAAGAAGCCAGGCACAGTGGCTCACGCCTGTAATCCCAGCACTTTGGAAGGCTGAGGCAAGCAGATCACCTGAGGTCAGGAGTTTGAGACCAGCCTGGCCAACATGGTGAAAACCCATCTCTACTAAAAATACAAAAATTAGCCAGGCATGGTGGCACATGCCTATAATCCGAGCTACTAGGGAGGCTGAGGCAGGAGAATCGTTTGAACCCAGGAGACGGAGCCTAGGTCGTGCCACTGCACTGTAGCCTGGGTGACGAAGCAAGACTCTGTCTCAAAAAAAAAAAAAAAAAAATGTATTAGTCTGTTCTCATGCTGCTAATAAAGACATACCCAAGACTGGGTAATCTATAAAGAAAAAGAGATTTAATAGACTCACAGTTCCATATGGCTGGAGAGGCCTCATAGTCATGGTGGAAGGCAAAGGCATGTCTTACATGGCAACAGGCAAGAGAGAATGTGAAGGGGAACTCTCCTTTATAAAACTCCCCTCTATAAAACCATCAGATCTCATGAGACTTGCTATCATGAGAACAGCCTGGGAAAGACGCACCCCCGTGGTTCAATTACCTCCCACCATATCCTTCCAATGACATGTGGGAATTATGGGAGCTACAATTGAGATTTGGGTGGGGACACAGCCAAACCATATGAAAAGAATATACCCAAGCTTGGCAGGGTACAAGGGCACTCTTAGACGCTGCTTATACAAACTTCCTCTGAAGACAGTTGGATAATATGTTTCAAAAACCTTAGAAATTCCCATTTTCTATGACTAAATAATACTATGTCAAATGATTTGTTGTAGATAATAATATCTAAAGATATCTTCAAAGATTTATGCCTAGGGTTGCTCATACAGTATTATTTATAATACCCCAAATTTGGAAACAACTGAGACATATAAAAATAGTAAATTGCATAAATAACTCTCAGCTGATTTATCCAATGTGCTACCATGCATTTATTAAGACCATGTTATAGAAGAGTCTTTAATGTTGTTGGAAAAATATGATATACAGTTAAGGAAAAGAAGTAGTTTCCCATAGTTCGTACAATATGGGGAAATAATATATATGACTAAATGTATAGATGGGTACTGGATATTTCATTATTATTTATGATTGCTAGTAGAAAAAAAATTATATTAGGGCACTCTATAAATCTAACTCTTAAGAAGTACTCTTGTTGAGCTGCCAGACCGCAAGGATTTGAACTAGTCAGAGCAGGCAGTCAATTGATGTTTGAAGCTGGGCTTCCCCACAGCCCTATCAAGCAGAAACTGTTTTTTATCAAAGCGAATGCAGGGTGCTTGATGCCACACATAGAACCTGCAAAGAGGAAGCCACAAATGGGTCCCAGGAGAGTAAGATGGGATCACCATTCCTAGCAAATAAATTCCTATTTCCATCTAAAATGCCAACAAAAAGTTTTCAGTGAAATGTAAAATAAATAAAAAGAGTGTAGCATGGGTTGTTTTTTTTCCCTTGTCCTCTATTATCTTTTTAAAGGTTTAGCAATCTCCTCCCCCCACCACCATTCAAAAACCCCTGAACAGATATAACACCTTTACCTCCAAATCTTTGTTGTCATCTACTGATCTCCTGGTCATCCCTCTTTGTTCATTGAAGATTAGCTCCTGACGCCAAAGTCTTATTTCCCTCCCCAAACCAGATTATTATTTTTAGTGACTGTATTAGTCAGGGTTCTCTAGAGGGACAGAACTAATAGGATACATGTATATATGGAGGTGAGTTCATTAGGAGAATGGGCTCATATGATCACAAGGTGAAGTCCCATGATAGGCCATGTGCAAGCTGAGGAGGAAGGAAGCCATTCCAAGTCCCAAAACCTCAGAAGCAGGGAAGCCAACAGTACAGCCTTTAGCCTGTGGCCAAAGGCCAGAGAGCCCCCGGCAAACCCCTGGTATAAGTCCAAGAGTCCCAAAACTGAACAACTTGGAGTCTGATGTTCGAGGGCAGGAAGCATCCAGTACTGGAGAAAGATGACGGACCAAAGACTCAGCAAGTCAGCTCATTTCACCCCCTTCTGCCTCTTTTTCTAGCCACGCTGCCAGCTGACTGGAAGGTACCCACCCGGATTAAGGGTGGGTCTGCCTCTCACAGTCCACTGACTCAGGTTTTAACCTCCTCTAGCAACACTCTCACAGATTCACCCAGAAACAATATCTTGCATCCTTCAATCCAATCAAATTGACACTTAGTATTAGCCATCACAGGTGGCTTTGACACCCATTCAGTCATCCAACCCCTGACCGCTTGGTTCCCTTATCTTTTCAAACAATCACCTTTTCTACTCTCCCCTGCAATACATTCTCACTGTCCATTCCTCACCTCTGCCACTGTCTCTTCACTTTCCTCCATAGTCAGCTTAAACTCCATAGTTACCCCCATAACTCCCTTGCTAAAGCCCTCAACATTTTTACCTTTCTTTTTCTGTTATTTATTTCTAGAAAAACTCTGACGCCATGAATCTGTCATTCACTGTCTCCTTGCCAGCCCTCAAGCAGCTGAATATTCCTAGAGAAGAAATACACAAGAGGTGCCAAGATTTAATTTTAAATGCACGATAAAAAACCTCAAATAGCCAGTCAGCGCCAAACTGCTATCCTACTATACTTCTCCAATAGGCTTAATTTTCCACTTCCTGAAATGGCTCTGTCCTTTCATCTGCTCTCCTCAAATCTTTTTTAGACCTCTTCTTCCCACTTCTCTGTCAGCTGGTGTATTAGTCCATTCTCATGCTGCTGTGAAGAAATACCCAAGACTGGGTACGTTATAAAGAAAAGAGCTTTAATTGACTCACAGTTCCATGTGGCTGGGGAGACCTCAGGAAACTTACAATTATGGGGGAAGGCACCTCTTCACAGGGCGGCAGTGGAGAGATTGAGAACCAAGCCAAGGGGGAAGCCCCTTTGAAAACCATCAGATCACATGAGAACTTGCTCAGGAGAATAGCCTGGGGGAACTACTCCCATAATTCAGTTACCTCGCACTGGGTCCCTCCTACAACACATAGGGATTATGGGAGCTACAATTCAAGATGAGATTTGGGTGGGGCACAGCCAAACCATATCAGCCGGTGACCTTGCCTCTTAGGCCATTGAGAAGATAGAAGCCAACTGAATGAAGTTTATTTGCTTTTTCCTAACCAAATCTATAAATGCATCTACATCATTCTCTCCTTTTATTACAATAGGGAAAATATCCCTCCTCTTCCTCCTCCTTCTCTTCCTTCTCTTCCTCCTTCTATTGCCCTTCCTCTTCCTCCTATCAAAGCCAGTTCTTTTATTTTCCACTGGATTCTATTCCTAATTTTCTGCCCTCTGTGGGACTTCCTTCTGTAACTCGTTTCTTCTCTTTGTATCATTCATCTCTTCCTTGTTACCAGATCAGTGTTTAAAAATAAACCTCAAATAATTGATACCATATTCCTCCCTAACATCTGCTCCATTCACTGTCTTTAAAAATTTGTCTACATGTGCTGTCTCTAATGCTTTACCTCTAATCTTGTTTTTAACCCCAACACTCCGTTGAAACTGTTCTCATCGAGGTCATGAATGAGCTTTGTATGGTTTAACTCAGTGGACACATCATTGTCCTTATTGGTCTTAGGTTTTACTCAGTGCTGGATTTAGTTGACCACTTCCTTCTTGAAAATTTTGCTTTTTAAACTCCAGACCCTCTTGTTTTTCTTCATATCTCACTTGATGACTTTTCATTGTTCTGCCTCAAAATGTTGGTGTTTCTGTCAGCTAAACCTGGGCCTTGTTTTTTAACTCTCCCTACCTCCTATACCTTCTCTCTGATAGATCTTATTCTTTACCTGTGAATCTCCAATTGCCATCTTCACATCTTCAGTTAATTATCTTATGAGCTCCTCAAACTTAACACATCCAAATGGCACCTTGAATTCCATCCTCCAAACCTGTTTCTCTCTCAGTCTTCCTTATCTCAGTAAAGACTACTACCATGTATCTAGTTGTTTAGGGAAGAACTCTGGGGGGTCATCCTTGCTTGTCCCTTTTACCTCTCACATGCAATTTGTCACCAAAATCTATAGCTTTCCCCTTCTATTTATCTCAAAACTGTCTGTCGTAGTACAGGCCCATGCCTACCATCAACATCCTAAGCCAAGCCACATCATCCCTTACTTGAACTAACTCTCCCTGCACCCAGTCTTGCTACTTTTTATCCATTTGTCAGCCAAAGTGCTTTCTTTTTTGGAGGTAAATCCAATTTTGCCTGTTAGATGAACTATAGGCTCTTTATGATGGCTGACAAGGCTCTTTTGTTGTCATCCCAGCCTCATTTTGTGCCTGTCTGTCTTTTCCAACTGCGACCTCATTCTTAGGTCTTAGATTAAATGCAGTTAATTCAGAGATGCATTCCTCAGCCTCGTAATTAAAATGAATCCTTTCTTCATCATTATTCTCTAGTACAGTACCATTTTACTTTTAGTTTTCTTTGCAACGCTTATGGCTTAGGATTGTGCATGTTTGTGTGTTTATTGTATGTTTCCTCTTCAAGGCTGGAAGCCCCAGGAAGTCAAGTTGTTGTCCCCTCCAATCACTGTTTTACCCCAGTACCCAGCACAGCGCTTATGCATAGTTGATAGTACGCTTTCAATATATTTATGAAACAAATGAATAGACAAATACTTGCCAAGTTTTTATTCTATTTGGTGCCTATGTGAAGAGCAAGGGTAAAAATGATCCCGATTGTAAGATGATTACCATGTGCCTGGGTGACACAGCATAAGTGGTAAGGGTTGGCAGTGCAACATGGGGAAACAGAAAATACAACAGCAAGATTTAGACCTTGAAAAATGACAAAATGATTGTATCTTTTCAAGGATGGGGAAGTAGGGCAGTGATATGGACTAAGAAAGGAATGCTCAGGGTTCAGTGTTCTGTTCCTTATATGGGAGACCTTATCCTTACAAAATATCTTCAGGCAACCTGACTCAAAAATAGCATTCATGCAGTGGCTCAGAATGGAATACAGAAGAGAAACTACAAAGTCATTAAAGTTGAGAAAGTTTGGGCACCTTTCAGGTCGTTAATACCTATATACACCCAGTGAATGCATACCATGGAAATGGTTCATTTGAAGGTTAATTATTTACATGACAGATGCTTATTGATTATCTAAGAATTCCCTGGATGATTGTCTTATGCCTTAGAGTGTTAATATGAAAGGCATCCCTTCATCTGGCTCTATAAATGAAATCAATCATTTAGCAGCAGTTGGCTTATCACATTGCACTAGTTTATATGAAAGATGCTATCCATAAAAGCAATTATAATGGGTGGTTTAATAAGGCAAACAGTGTTGGTGAATACGATTCAACTGTATTCTTAGCAAATACAATGCTTTTTGCAAGGCACTCATTTGTTTTATTAAAGCCAATTATACATTTGTTTTTGCTAATTTTTACTGTACAAAAGAAATTTGAAATACTTAATAGTCAATTACTGTGAGCATGCAGATAAAAATAATGAATGTTATCACACAAAGAGTTTATATATAAAAGACAAGGCAGACACAAATATAGTATATGGAAATTTGTCAGAAATTAATAACTTCTGTTTAAGCCTCTTTGGAGCATCTGGGGGAAGGAAATCCTTTAAATCAATGAAATTCCTACCTGAATCCATGTGGGTGACTGATGTGATTCTATCTAAATGGAATACTGGTAAAAGCTACAGTCAGTATCCACTCAAGAGAGCTGGCTTTTTCCTTAATAGCATCTTTAATGCAATAGAAAAGCAACCTCTTGGTGGTTAGATCTCTATGTTTAGTCACTTTGGAATCTTTGATGCTTTTATAAGTCATTGGAAAAGAAATGCTAAATTTGCCTTCAAGTGATAATGGAGAATTGGGTATTTCAAGCAAATTTGGGGTCAGAGAATGGTGAATATACTGCTAACAAAATTTTGGTTATGAATTAATAAGAGAACTCTTTAACTTGCCAACTATTCATTTATGTAGCACTTACAGCATTTCAGGTTTAGTACTAGGCATACAAAAACAAGATAGATAAGATCCTGGAGTGTAAACTTGATAGTCACAAAGTGAAATGAGACATTGGGTTGCTCCAGTGACATATTATGTGTGCTGTCATTAAGAAATTAAGAGCATCACAGGATAGGGGAGGGGAGTGGATGGGGAAAGTAAGATGTTGATCAAAGGGTACCAAGTTTAAGTTAGACAAGAGAAATAAACTTTAGTGATCTATTGCAAAGAATGGTGGCTATAATATATAATAATATATTGTATATATATTTTTGAAAGTTCCACGGGAGCATTCATTTGCTAAGTTAGGGATGAGAGAAGTCTTTCTGGAGGAAATAAAATTAAACTAAGTCTTTTATTTAATTAGGAATTTGGTAAAGAGGATAAAGGAAAGAGCCTGTATGTAGGTTCTGGAGCCTTTGAAAAATGGAAAAACATCCAGACTGGTGAGAGGTTGGAGTGTAGAGAAAAGTGGCAGAGATGGGTCCAGGAGATGAGCTAAGAAGAGATTGGCAGTGCCCATAAGCCATGATAAAGGAACTTGTGCTTTATCCTAAACCTGGGATGCTATTGGAGATTTTAAGGAGTCAGGACATGATCCAGTTTTATTTTATCCTTTTAACCTTTCTGGCTACAGTGTGGTTATGCATTCCAGGCAAGGTAGTATGGAGGCTTTTTCTTGGGCAAGGCCAGGGGCGGGAATAGAGGCAAGTGGACAGATTCAGAAAGTTTTTGTGAGTTAGAATGACCAATAGGTAAGTAGATAGTTGGTTCTGAATCTTGGGAGACTCGATTGGCCTGATATATGCCCTGTCATATGAAGGGAGGACCCGCAGCTTATTCCTACTGGCTACATTGCCTCCCTAGGCCCCACACAGAAGCAATAGCATTTATATTTGGAAACTGAATGATCTAAATGAGAGGGTAATAAATCTTTTTGCAACTCAGGTCCTTTCTGTTTTTTTTTTTTTCTTTTCCATAAAATGAAAGAAATGCCTAATAGAACTGTCAGCTGATAGATCATTAAAATAATTTTTGATGCTAGATCACTGTTTGATTTTTGTCATATAACTCAAGAGTTTAAAGAATTGAGTGACATTGCTATAATACAACTCCTTCCATTTCTATCACCTATTTGTGTAAAAAATGTTCTAGGCACTTACATAAAAATGAAAAACAGGAATAAATTCATGTAGAACATTGCCTGTTTCTTTCAATAAGTTATGTTATCCATAGACCCATGAAATAATTGAAAAAAAGCATTTAAATTAATAATTCCATCTAAATTTTGTTTTATATAATTAATATATATATTTGTCAAAATACAAACTATGTTACATTGGGTTTATCAATTGTATTTAATGCTAATTTAATGAGAACTCAATGCAGAAGAAAAATGCTATCACTTAGAACCTTATGGTCCCAGGAGATTCAATAAAAATTAAATTTACCAACATATATATTTTTTGCAGTATTGGGTGATAAGATAATCAATAAAAGACTTTCAAGCATAAAATGTATTGCACTGGGTTAAAATTTTATTGTAGAAGTAGAACATAATTATGAGTTCAAATATGAAAAGGAATGATGTAACCCCTTCCCTTCCCTTCCCTTCCCTTCCCTTCCCTTCCCTTCCCTTCCCTTCCCTTCCCTTCCCTTCCCTTCCTTTCCCTTCCCTTCTCTTCTTTCTTTTCTTTTCTTAGATGGAGTCTTGCTCTGTCACCTAGGCTGGAGTGCAGTGCCACGATCTGGGCTCACTGCAAGCTCCACCTGCCGGGTTTACGCCATTCTCCTGCCTCAGCCTCCCGAATAGCTGGGACTACAGACACCCACCACCACTCCCGGCTAATTTTTTGTATTTTTTAGTAGATACGTGTCTACTAAAAACACGGGGTTTCACCGTGTTAGCCAGGATGGTCTTGATCTCCTGACCTCATGATCTGCCTACCTCGGCCTCCCAAAGTGCTGGGATTACAGGCGTAAGCCACCACCGCACCTGGCCTGATGTAACATTTTCTAACATTAAAGAAGTGGGTATTCATGTTTTCTTTTTTTTTTTTTTTTTTGAGATGGAGTGTCACTCTGTTGCCCAGGCTGGAGGGCAGTGGTGCAGTCTCCACTCACCGCATTTCCGCCTCCCGGGTTCAAGCGATTCTCCTGCCTCAGCCTCCGAGTAGCTGGGATAATAAGTGCACACCACCACGCCTGGCTAATTTTTGTATTTTTAGTAGAGGTGGGGCTTCGCCATGTTGATCAGGCTAGTCTTGAACTCCTGACCTCAGGTGATCCGCCTGCCTTGGCCTCTCAAAGTTCTGGGATTATAGGCATGAGCCATTGCACCCAGCTTTATTCATGTATTTTTTAACTGGCTGAAGGTGGGAATGCAGTCACTGTGTTGATTTCACATGCTTTAAAACCTTTGCCATGTTTAAAATAATGAAATAACTGTTATTAAATGTTGTTATCAAGTTTACTATATGTATTCTTTCATTACTGATGATATCCTATGCAAAGTTATGTGGTAACTTTTGGATGTTAACTTAAAAATGTGAGAGGAGTTTCTCAAAATTATTTTTTGTGGTTAAATGAGTACAAATGCTTGAAGACCACTGGTATAAGGAGGGAAAGTAGGGTCAAAAATGGAAAGGGTATAGATTAGATCACCACGAGCACCACCATTCAACGGTTCTTCCACCTTCACCGGTGTAACAAGAAGAGGAAGCAAGAGAAGGCTGGCTAGCTGCAGGGTTATTGATTGTGTCTCTATGGGATTGGAGATCTGAGAGTGCAGGAAGTGTGGAAGAGGATGTCCAAAGAGAGGCTGAGGTTTGAACCAGTTGTGAGGCTGAGGTTTGAAGCAGCTGTTGAGGTTGAACAGGAGCATTAACTCATAGTGGAGAAGCCAGTCTTGAGGGTGGCCACCACAAGTTTAGAGTGATATTAATCTGTTTGCTACATGAGTGTCTCCAAACACTTACTGATAGGAAGTTCCTAAAGTCAATGGATAACCATAGGCATTAAGGAAAATACTAGAAGTTACATGATATTAAGGGGACTTGGAGATAATCTGAAGCAGGGATGATAACCTAAGGCCTTCTTTGGGAATGGCAGATAGAATCTCACTTCTTACTTTCCACTGAAGATTTTAGAAACTTGCCTTGTACTTCTCTGTGGTATGTGTTATAGTGAATATGCTGATAAACAGCCCTAGAAATAAGGTGAGAAGTTTGGAAAATGGTGCATGCCCCTCTGTGGGACTCCAACATCTGACCTCAACCAAAATACCTAAACCCCCAAAAGCACTTGCAGGCCAGTCTCCCAGCTGCCCTTAGAATTCAGTGTTCCAGCTCCTATCTAGAACGTGACTCTCTCCTAACTCAGCCTGTCAGAGTCCTCTGGATCCTTGAAAGCTCATTCCTTCCATGAGTTTTTCAAACTCCATACCAGGACAGTCCAGGAGAAAAAGAATGTAAACCACAAATGTGAGCCACGTATGTAATTTTATGTTAATTTATATTTTATTGTATTATTTACTTATTTTTTATTGAGGTAAGAACACTTAACATGAGATCTACCCTCTTAATACAGTTTTCAGTGTACAATACTTAAAAATTATTATATAGCATTGTTAACTATAGGCACAATGTTGTGTAGCAGATCTCTAAAATTTATCTTGTGTAACTAAAATTTATCTTGAGTAACTAAAATTTTATGCCTATTGAACAGCAACTCCATTTCCTCCTCTCAACAGCCCCTGGCTACTACCATTCTACTCTCTGTTTTTGAGTCTTTTTTTTTTTTTTTTTTTAAGATAAGGTCTCACTCTGTCCCCTGGCTATAGTGCAGTGGCACCACCACCTCAGCTCACTTTAGCCTTGACCTCCCAGGCCCAGGTGATCCTCCTGCCTCAGCCTCCTAGGTCGCTGGGACTACAGGTGCACTCCTGGATAATTTTTTATCTTTTTTATAGAGATGGGGTTTTGCCATGTTGCCCAGGCTGGTCTTGAACCGCTGGGCCCAAGTGATCTGCCCACCTTGACCTCCTAAAGTGCTGGGATTACAGGCGTGAGCCACTGTGCCCGACCCAAGTCTATTTTAGGTCCTTACATAAGTGGAATCATACAGTATTTGTCCTTCTGTGACTGGCCTATTTTACTTAGCATAATATCTTCCAGGTTCATCTATGGTGTGGCATATGAAAGGATTTCTTTTCTTTTTTAAGGTTGAATCGTGAAGATAACAAGTGTTGGTGAGGTTCTGGAGAAATTGGAACTCTTGTTCCCTGTTGGTGGGAATGTAAAATGATACAGCTACTATGGCAAACAGTATAGTGTTTCCTCAAAAATTTAAAAATAGGATTACTGTAGAATCCAACAGTCTCATGTCTGGATTGCTTCTTTTCAATTCTAAAAAAATTGAAATCAGTATCTCCAAAAGATATCGGCACTCCCATGTTCATTGCAGCATTTTTCACGGTAGCCAAGAGATGGAAAGAACCCGAATAACCATCCACAGATAAATAGATAAAGAAAATGTTGTATACACATGCCATGTATGTAATTTTAATTTTTCTTATCTTATTTACAAAAAATGAAACAGTTGAACTTAATTTTAATATATTTTAACTCAGTACATCCAAAATATTGCCACTTTAACACGTGATTGATACAAAACGAACTGAGATACTTAATATTCTTTTTATTTTGCACTAAGTCTTCAGAATTCAGTGTGAATTTACACATGTAGTACATTTCAGTTTGGACTAAACACCTTTCAAGTGCTACTGGTCATATATAGCTAGTGCCTTCCATACTGGACAATGCAAATCTATATGGCAGATATTAGTGCTAAAATTTTATTTTCATTTGCTAGTTGTTTCTTGAGCATTCTTTGTTTTCTTAGCAGACTCTAAGCTTCTTAAGGGTAGGAATCATATTTTTAAACTCCTTTGATATTCTTAAGGTATTGAGCATAATGCCCAGCCTAGTAAGATAGCTTGATACACCATATTTGTTGAATTGTTTTGACGAATAAACTTTTTGTTAAACCACCTTGATAATACTAGTCTGCTGACTAGTCCTTTGGAAACTGGATTGCTCTTTTTGGAACAACAAAACTGTCAGAGTTGTAAATAATTGACAAGGCTGTTAATAGCTGCTGCGTGTGTAATTAGACAATCATTTAAATTTGTGAGCATCCTGGGGGTGGGACTGCGGTGGCTTTTCAGCTACTTTCAGTCACAACAGCTTTTATTTTAAGTATGAACATCTTTACATGCAAATTAATAGTTCTTTGGAAGGCATTAGATGCTCTTTAAAAAATTATGAGTTTAAATTTTCCCTGGGGTGCTTATCAATTGGTTAATATTATCACACCTATATTTGACTCATCTGACTTACTTATTTTCACCTAGTTTGAAAATAAATTGACTTAGCTGTACCAACTAGTCCCTTAGAAACTTTTTCTTTTGGACGGTGGGGTTTGTGGAAAGTGGGACTGCCTAGATACTGGAAATATCTTTGTCTCCTTCTGATAAACCTTTATGCTGAGAGGTGTTGCCTTCAAGATAAACAAACTAAAAAAGGGCCTCTCGAGAATCTTAATTTGTTCAAATTAAAATGAATGTAGGAAGATAATAAAGCCATTTTTAAAAGCTAGTCTCAACTTTAGCACAGTAGTTTATTCCACTGGGAAAATTACATCACCATTATATTTGGGTTTAATGAAAAAATAGTAATTATTTGGGTTGTAAGATTGTTTTTCTTTTTTTGGCTTCTACCATTGTGAATACGATATTAATTCAATAGTGCAAATTCTTGAACTGCAACTGAGATTAGAAAACCTCGCAGGTGTACTGAATAGGGAAGAAGGTTGACAAGGCGATTACTTTGTTCTAATGACTTTATGCTAAAGTAAACATACCACGTCAAAACCAGTATTATAATTGAAAGCCTTGTATGCATTTGCAGACCAGAGTTCTTTTGCGTGAAGAGAGAGCTTATTTTTTTTCTGTAATTATGACCACTATATTAAATTAATCAAGGAGGTGTGCTAATTTTCTTCTAATACAATTGATGTTCTGAAAATTAAGGGAATAGGAGATGTCATCATGATGAATCAGAAAAGCTTAATCCTGTCACAATACAAAGCAAACTGAGTTGTCATGCATTCCATCTATTTTGCTATTAATCAATGGGAAAAAATAACTGTTTTCTTCACCTAGTTCTAGGTAATTCACAGACGGGAAGAGGATTATCCAAGCTAGTTTTAAATTTATAACAGAAGAAATAGAACTGAAATTTGACACCTCTGGTGCTAATTATTGAGATATATTCTGCCAGGGATTGAAATCTATGGGTGGCCTATAACAGAAGTCTGCCATATATGATATGTTTCGTTCATAGATAATGAACTCTTGTCAGTTTTTCTCAAGGGAAATTTGAATGTATTATATTTTCTCTCTAAGATAGGTGTAGCTGTTTGAAAATAAAATTGTTGTTGCTGCTAATACCTATTAACTTTAAATGTTATTCACATTCGTGTGCTCAGAAGACACAGCATGTACAAAATATTAATTTTAATCTGTTTCAGTCACAGCAAAATTTTACTTCATATCCTACTTGGTTGAATGAGATCATAACTGTGGCACTAATTATGTATCATTACTAAATCATCCCAGATGATTGAAGTCAAGTTTCCACTGTTGCTTTGGAATCGACATACGACATTTGCAAACAATGGGATCATTCTTGGACTCTCTTTAGAGCTGGTCCCTCTGTCATCATATTGAGTTTGAAACTTACAATGTACACAGAATTCAGAGAATTGACTTACAGAAGAGTACAAGGAGTAGAGCATTAAGACTGCCATCTTACAGTCACCAAAAGTGAGTTACAGAAGAGTACAAGGGGTATAGCATTAAGATCACTATCTTACCGTCTTCAATGGATGTAACTTAATTATTTTTTCCATCTCAAGTCTTTTGACAATTTAAGGTAATAGCTGTCAATTCGGAGTTTCCTCGGTCAATTCATGGTATCTACTTTCTCATTGGTTCCAGCTAATTTCCAGGGACCTTATAGATGTTGAGACCTGAGGGTTCACTCTGGTCCTCTTTCTAGACCCTGTTGGTTGCTCCCTGCAGATTACTGATGCCAAGTTATCCTTGCTCTGATGCTAAGGTCTGCAGGGTCCAGATTGCCCTTAGAGCCATTTCTTTATCCATTAGGTACCCTCTGGTCCTGTCTAGGGTGACCAGACACCCCATGCAAACTATATTAGTCTCTTGGTAGGATTGGAAAACAGGCTAAGAGGCAGCATATTTTTCCCATTAAATCTATTGCTCATGCTAGGTTTTGGGGGTTTTAGATGCAAAAGTCAAGAGTTTGCTTATTTGGGTCTACTCTGAAATAGAAGCCCCCAAATGCCTACCTGTTTCCTAGATTTTGAGAATGTGGAAATAGGGGAACACCCTGGGATAATAGGGAGTATAGAGGGGGAAACTACATTAGTTGATATGTTAAATTATTATTTTCTACAAGTGTAAACAAACCAAATAGAGTTTTGGAAATGTGAAAAAAAAGATTAGGGTTAGTCAATCTGAGTAACAGAAAGCTATCTAAAATATTAATGAAATATATTCTGTATTAGATTTAATAATATATTTGTAGATACTTGAATGACTGTTTTGTTGTGGGTTGTAGTGACCTATTAGTTTCTCTCTCTCAGAGGAGAGCCGTATCTGTAAAAACCAGATTTAGTCCAGTACTTTAACAATTAGACATCCATAGCATGAAGACACACAGCCAGTGTAGCCAACCAGGCCTTGAAACCAGATTCTCTTACTCAGATTTCTTTGCTCATTTCCTCCCTCCCTGCCCAAGACTGAGATTATTTTGCAATGGAAGAAAATTAGGTTAGCTATCAGGGTGAACTTTTTGATGCTAATAGGTTGAAACATTGAAATACATTATCAAGGACATTTGCAGTGGTTATTTTAAAAAATGGTTAGGCAGCTACCTTTTCACTCTGGCCTGGGGACAGTCCTGTGGAATCAGGGCTTACTGAAGTTGATTTCTTCACCCTGTTTTTCAGATTACATGATTTTAAGGCAGATACTTCAAAAAAGGTTTACAAATATAGACTTGATTGAAATATTTACCAGAGAAACTGCCCTGGTAGCTTCTCTAAATTCCAGAAATACAGTGTTTGTTTCTTTTTTGTGTGTGTGAAAAGAACATCACTCTGCCCTTTGAAGTAAATGTAAGGATTTTTCAAGATGTTTAAAAACAGGAGAGTGAAATTGTCTTCAGATCCCTAGAGAAGATTGGATTGCATACAACTTTAGCTTCTTCCCCACCATAGAATGGATTTCCACTGGGAGAGGATTTATAACTTTATGGACCAGTTAGTGTAAAAGATGTGACAGGCTTCAAAAAATAATTTTTCAGTGGGACTATTTCTTGAGAATGGTAATTGATTTCGCTTAGTATCTGCTGCTAAAAACAAACCTAGAAGACTGTGTTGCATTAAATAAAAAAAAAATAGAGCAAAGTATTCACATTCTTGTGAGTCTATGTAGAGAGTTAGATAGATTTTAGAGAGATTATTTTGTATTTCATTACACCCTGGGCTGAGAGAGCTACATTTTGGGAGGCAAATCAGTCATTTCCTTTCCCTCTGGTAATATTTCAAAGCTTAACTTTCAGGAGAAGTCTCTCAGAATAACTTTCCTCTCCCATCCTCGACCCCAGAATGCCTCTGCAGTTCTTGGGACCTTTCCTCTTGGTGGCAACGTGTCTGTTGAACAGGTAATTGGCAGAAGAAATTCTTGTTTTAATACAGCCCTGATACGATTTGGCTCTGTGTCCCTACCCAAATCTCATCTCAAATTGTAATCCCCATAATCCCCGTGTGTCAAGGGAGGGACCTTGTGGGAGGTGATTGGATCATGGGGGTGGTTTCCCTCATGCTGTTCTCATGATGGTGAATGAATTCTCATGAGATCTGATGGTTTTATAAGTGTTTGGCAAGTTCCTCCTTTGCTCATTCTTCTCTCTTGTCGCCATGTGTAAAAGGTCCTTGCTTCCTCTTTGTCTTCCACCATGATTGTAAGTTTCCTGAGGCCTCCCCCAGCCATGTGGAACTGTGAGTCAATTAAGCTTCTTTCCTTTATAAATTACCCAGTTTGGGGTATTTCTTTAGAGTAGGGTGAAAATGAACTAATACAAGCCCCTTCATTCCTTTCTCTCTCTTTCTCTTGCTGCCTCTCTTCCTTCCTCCTTCCCTTCCTTTTTGTAGTGGATGGCTTTGAACTGGCAAATCAGCATGACAGCACAACAGAGCCTACTTATAATGTGGCTCTTTTTTTGTTAACCTGGAAACCTAATGGACATACTGCATACTGCAGGTTCGTATTTCAGCATACTTGGTTAATTTGAGGGTTGTTATAAATTTTATGTAATCTTAAGGTTATAGGGATAGGGTTAGTTGCCTTTCCAGTATACCTTCTCACTTGGGTGTCAACTCTATAATAGTAATCCCATAGACACAGAATTCAAAATTTGGATTCAATTCAGAATTAATATAAGACAAGTTAAGATAATCATCTTATAAATCAGACTTACTTATAGTCTGTTTTCCTTTTAATGTATACAGTGTCCTTCAGTATGTAAACTCTCATTATTCAAATACTTGCCCTAAAGATTTGCAGACACTTTAACCCTAAACTCACTGAATCAAACTCTTACCATAATTAATATACATGCCTATACCAACAAAAACATTTTGTTTTTGTTCAGACCAGACAAGGCCATGTAGTGTGAGTGGGCTGCAGCCTTAAGCCCTCGGCTCAGGTTGTTTTAAAGTGTTTGCATGGCTTCTGTGACCTTCCCCCATCCTTTTCCTAGAGGGTTTGGCCTTTCCTGTGTCTCAGTTCGCTTCTGCCAAGAGCCTGGGAGCACCTCTAACTAGTGTCTAATTTAGATAGGATCTTTAGTATCTCTTACATATTATGTTGTTTATTTAAATTGCAGTGCATAATTCCTTGCACATATAAAAGGAAATTGTAATTTCTATTTATACTGTAAGGAAGAATTCTTTGTGTACTGCATATAAGCATACTCTCCAGAGAGTTCATTATGTGTTAAAGGATTAGGTAATTGGTATTTCAAACAACTTAATTTATATAAGTCAGAAATCCTTGCTGGAATTGGATGGCTATGCAGGTGTTTACAACGATTTTATTCATATTTGAGGAAATTGGATAGGTATTTGGATGGGTTGGGAACATATTAATTTTCCCAATTAAAATTATGTATGATAAGCTCCTACCACCTGAAAACTGCTATTCAGAGTATTTTTTAAATTTAATTCAGATGAGGAATGCCTGTATTTCTATTCTAAGCAAGCACATACACAATTTATATAGTAGCCTATGCTAGTCAAGTTATCTCAAAATCTTGTGCATGACAAATTTTCACATCTGCCATCTAGTGTAATTGATGTGGCCACCTTTTCTGTCACCCAGTATGTTTATAACCTTTCATGGATTTCTTGACAGCTCTCTCCATTGCTGATGCCATTTCCTCCTCCTGTCTTCTGAAAGGTTATTGTCCTCTAGTCTTCTCTTTCCTCTCTTCCCTGAAGACGATTTTTATTTTATTCTGATTCCTCTAATATCAGCCTTTGGGGAGGCAAAGCTGAGTTCTTCATCTCAAACCCTGTTCTCTTTCGTATCCTCCTGTTTCCCATTTTCAACTGGTTGCTTTTCTACATTTATGTCCCAGTGCTATTTCAAATATAACATAGTAGGGAGGAAATACATTATCTTAACTCTGGGCCCCAGAAATCCCTCTCAGGAGGTGGTGGACTTTGCTTAAGATAATGCACTGCTATTTGCTGCTGCAAACTGAAACCTGAGAAAAAAGACTGACAGAAGATAAGGTGTAAAAAGGAAGCTAAATCACCCTGAATGCATAAGGAACAGAGATTTGAGGCTGGAAGGAAAGGAGAGAAATGGAGTAGGAGGTGAGGAGAGGGAAGATAAGAGAAGTGGCTGAAAAACTGACAGAGAAGTAGAAACAGAGTTGGTACAAAAGGCCAAAGAACTTTGTAAGGACAGGGTAGTTTGCTAGTTGAAATTAGATTGTTTACATTCTTTGCAGTATGAATGACTTCATATCCCCAGTATAATCTGCTACATATACAATAGCTTTCTGTAGGTGAATCTTTTTCATGTCAAAATCTGGAGATAATGGCAGCATTATTCATAGTTGCCAAGAGGTAGAAACAACCCAAAATGTGATATATACACACAATGGAATATTATTCAGCCTTAAAAAGGAATGAAATTCTGATATATGCTACAACATGATGAATTTTGAGGACATTATGCTATGAAGTAAGCCAGATACAAAATGACAGAAATTTTATTATTCTACTTAGATGAGGTATCTAAAGAAGTCAAATTCATAGAGACAAAAAGTAGATTAGAGTTTATGAGGGTGTTGCACAGGAATGAGGAGGTATCATTTAATGGGTACGAAGTTTAAGTTTGGGTTGATGAAAAGTTCTGGAGAAAAATGACAGTGATGTTTGTACAACAGAATGAATGATTTAATGCCACTGAACTGTAACACTTAAAAATAGATAAAATGGACCGGGCGCGGTGGCTCACGCCTGTAATCCCAGCACTTTCGGAGGCCGACATGGGCGGATCACAAGGTCAGGAGATCAAGACCATCCTGGCTAACACGGTGAAACCCCATCTCTACTAAAAATACAAAAAAAAAAAAATTAGCTAGGCGTGGTGTCAGGCACCTGTAGTCCCAGCTACTGGGGAGGTGAGGCAGGAGAATGGCATGAACCTGGGAGGTGGAGCTTGTAGTGAGCTGAGATCGCACCACTGCACTCCAGCCTGGGTGACTGAGTGAGACTCCGTCTCAAAAAAAAAAAAAAAAAAAAAAAAAAGATAAAATGGTAAACTTTCTGTTACGAATATTTTACCTCAATACATAATTTTAAAAATCTGTAGATAGAAGCTGTATACCATTTTTCTGGTGTGTTACAGTCTGCACAGGATGAAAAGATGATGCAGAAACTGAATTACTTCAGCAGAGGTAAGGCTCTAGGGCACAGGGAAAACAAACCCCATAAAACCCCTGTAGTGGATTGAATGGTGATACCCCAAAGGATATGTTTGTCTTCTAACTGCTGGGACCAGGGAGTGGGACTTTATTTGGAAAAAAGGGTCTTTGTAGATGTATAAGTTAAGAATCTGGAGATGAGATCACCCTGCATTACCTGGTGGGCCTTGGATTCAATGACAAGTGTCCTTGTAAGACACAGAAGAGAAGACTTGGAGGAGAAGGCTGTGTGAAGACATTTGCAGAGATTGGAGTGATGCCAAGCAATGCTTGCAGTCAACAGAAGCTGGGAAAGGCAAGCAAGAATGCTCCTGTAAGAGCCTTCAGAATAACAGGCCCTGTCAGCACCTTGGTTTCACACTTCCAACCTCCAGATTTGTACCAAGTTTATGGTAATCTGTTACAGAGGGCCTAGGAATATAATACATCCTCCAACTTCTCTCTGTTCTGCAAAATATGACTAGATACTGGGCAGTACATAACCTTCTCCACATAATTTGTGGAGAGTTTTTATCCTGAAAGGCTTTTGAATTTTGTCAAATACTTTCTCTGCATATATTGAGATAATTATATGCTTCTTATCCTTCACTCCATTATTGTGGTGGATCACATTTATTTATTTGTAGAATTGAGCCATCCTTGCATCCCAGGGATAAATCTCACTTGCTGACATTATGGTGTATAATCCTTTTAACATACTGTTGAACTTGGTTTTCTAGCATTTTGCTCTGGATTTCTGCTTCTGTGTTCATAAGGGATATTGACTTGTAATTTTCTTTTCTTGTAGTATCCTCATCTGGCTTTGGGATCAGGAAAATGAGTAAAATGAGCTTGGAAGTTTTCCCTCCTCTTCAATTTCTTTGGAAGTGTTTTAGAGGATAAGTGTTAATTCTTCCTTAAGTCTTCTGTAGAATTTGCCAGTGAAGTCATCTGGTCTCTGACTTTTCCTCTTTGGGAGAGTCTTTAAAAAATTACTGATTTAATCTCTTTACTTGTTATTCATCTGTTTAGATTTTCTGCCTCTTCATGGTTCAGTCTTGGTAGGTTATATGTTTTTAAGAATGTATTTGTTTTGTCTAGGTTATCCAATTTGTTGATGTATAGCTGTTAATAGTAATCTCTTATTATCCTCTGTGTTTCTGTGGTAACAATTGTAACGTCTCCTCTTTCATTTATAATTTTATTTATTTGAGTCATCTCTTTTTTTCCCTAGTCTAGCTAAAGGTTTATTGATTTTGTTTATCTTTTTAAAAGACAACTTAGTTTTGTTGATTTTTTTTAAAGTCTCTATTTCATTTACTTCTGCTCTAATGTTTATTGCCTTTTTCCTTCTACTAATGTTGGGCTTTGTTCTTTTTTGTTGAGGTATAATGTTAGATTGTTCACTTGAGATCTGTCTTTGATCTTATCTAGGCCTTTGTTGCTCTAAACTTCCTCGTTAGAACCACTTTTCCTGCATCCCATAAGTTTTGGTATGTTTTATTTTTATTTTCATTTATCTCAAGATATTTCTTGATTTCCCTTTTTATTTTTTCTCTGACCTATTGGTTGAATGTTCAGGAGTGTGTTGCTTAATTACTATATATTTGTGAATTATCCAATTTTCCTCCTGTTACTCTAGTTTCATACCACTGTGGTCAAATAAAAGATACTTGATATAATTTTCATCTTCTTAATATTGTTAAGACTTGTTTTTAATATATAATTTATCCCAGGGAATATTCCACGTGTGCTTGAGAAGAATATATATTCTACTGCTATTGGATGTAATGTTTCGTATATGTCTGGTCAGTCCATTTGGCATATAGTGTTATTCAAGTCTATAATTTTCTTATTAATTTCTTGTCTGGAAAGTGGGCTATTGAGGTCTCCTCCTATGATTGTATAGCTGTGTTATTTATTTCTTCAGTTATATCTGCTTTATAATATTGAAGTGGTTTGAGGTTGGGTACATGTATGTTTACAATTGATGTATTCTCTTGATGAATTGACCTTATTGCCTTTATGTAATGACCTTCTTTGTTTCTTGTGACAGTTGGATTTGAAGAAGGAGTCACGTCCTCTAGTCTTTACTGATTGGCTTCAGGAGACAAACATCTTCACCAATGAGCCCACCTGGCAATTCTTGGGGTCTCTTCGACCTTTTTTATGGATTCCCTCTCTGCATGCCTCCTGTTCCCTCCAGTGGAGCAAGTCTTAGGATTGTTGTGCCTTCCTCGATTTTGCAAAGTCAGGTCTGGTGCTGAGAGCCTCCAATTTATTTAGCCTAGGGCAGTACCTTGAAGTGTTTAAGTGTTCAGATTTCTCCCAATCCATCAAAGTTGAGCCAGTTGCTCAGATATGCACCTTTTGTTGAGATCTGTTTGCTGTTTGTGGGAGTGATATAGTCTGGATATTTGTCCCTGTGCAAATCTCTTGTTGAAATGTAATCCCCAGTGTTGGAGGCGGGGCCTGTTGGGAGGTGTTTGGGTCATGGGGATGGATCCCTCCTGGCTTGGTGCTGTCCTCACATTACTGAGTTTTTGCAAGATCTGGTTGTTGTAAAGTGTGGCACCCCACCCCCAACTCTCCTTTGCTCCTGCTTCACCTTCTGACATGAGTTAAAGCTCCCTGAGGCCTCTCCAGAAGCCAGGCAGATGCTGGCACTATGTTTCCTCTGCAGCCTGCAGAACTATGAGCCAATTAAACCTTTTTTCTTTATATTAAATACATTACCCAGTCTCGGGAATTTCTTGATAACAATGCAAGAACGACCTAATACAAGGAGCTTATGTGAGCCATGCTCAGAGACATGTGAGGTATTGCCCATTGGGACCACACAGGGTGCTGGGGTATGTGCTGGCTGGTTGAGAGGGTTCTCAGGTGAGTCATCCTGTGGGCTTCATGGGTAGGCCTCTTGGTGGAGTTTGTGAGCCAGGCAGTAGAATCTGCAGTTGGCTGTTGAGAACTGTAGGCCAGTGGCTGTGTGCTCCTTTCCCTATGCCTTGCTCCTAGACGTCTCCAGGTGATTCTGCTGTGCTGGCTCCTTCAGTGTTCTAGGTGAGGTGCAACATAAGTGGACCCCCTGGGTCGCATCCTGCAATGCTGGGAAAGTGGGGCTCTCACTTTTCCCCATGGAAGAAATCATGGGCCAAGCGGGCCTTTCAGTACTGAGCTGTGCCACTTTGGAAAGGGACGACACGAGTGAAGTGGCTGCTGTCCTTACTCTCTGCCATACATCCACTCCCAGATTTTTTTGTGTCATTGCTGTGCTGGATACTCAACTAGACTTCAGGGCTCCCACAAAGCATTCTCATCTATGAGTGGTTACCAAAATCAGTATTTCTCTGGGGAGATGAGAGCTGGGGCCTCATATTCCACCATCTCACTGATGTCATGCCTCCGTTACCTTCTCATTTTTCTTTTCACTCAAAATTCCTTTACCTTCCCCCAGCAGCAGACAGTGGCACTAGTGAATAAATTATTTTCTTTCTAAGGTATTAAATAGCTACCATTTATTTACTCATCTGCATCCAGATCAAAATGAATACAGTATTGCTATTGGTATATGTGTCCATGTCCCTAAGATCATGAGGTTTTCTATGATGGGGCCCCATTAATTTATCTTGTCATTCTTTCTCTCTGAGGCAAGACTGCAAAAAGAAGGCATTGTGTACTGAAAAAGATTGACTATTTTTTCTTTATTGTTTTAATTACCAAAGAAATATGTGCTTATTACTGAAATTTTAAACATGGTATAAATGTGGAAAGTGTAAAGGGTAAGTATTATCCTTAATTCCAACATTTGGAGTGTAGACTTTCATTTTCTGAATGTGTGTAGGTTACAAATATAACTTTTCCACCGTAGAGCAATACTTTTTCCAGACGGGCGCGGTGGCTCACACCGGTAATCCCAGCACTTTGGGAGTCCGAGGCAGACAGATCACGAGGTCAGGAGTTTGAGACCAGCCTGGCCAACATGGTGAAACCCCATCTCTACTAAAAATACAAAAATTAGCTGAGTGTGGTGTTGCATACCTGTAATCCCAGCTACTCAGGAAGCTGAGACAGGGGAATTGCTTGAACCCGGGAGGCAGAGGGTGCAGTGAGCTGAGATTGTGCCACTGCTTTCCAGCCTGCGTGACAGAGTGAGACTCTGTCTCAGGAAAAAAAAAAAAAAAAAAAAAAGAAAATATACATATATGTATGTGTATATATATATGTACGTGTGTATATATTTACACATACACACACTTTTCACACTTGCATGGTGGACATCCCTCCTTATCAGTGCCTGGTCATCTACCTTATTTCCCCAGAGCCTGGCCCTTTACAAAGACAATTTGCAGCTAATTTTCACAGTTCCTACTAGAAGAGCTCAGTTGGAATCAGCCAAAGAAAGTGATGTCATTTCAGGTTTCTAAGGTATGAAGATATAGAAAAGCTCAAAGAGAAGGACAGACTCCAGAGAGAAGCTCAGAAACTGTCTAGCTTAGCGAAACCAAAGAAAGTAGACTTTTTGCCTAAAAGGAAAAATTTTGCTTTATAAGAAGGAACTTCAAGTTTTTCCAGAAAAGAGAAGGTTATATGTTCTGAAAACCCAAAGAAAAAAGCTGACTAGGGTGATTTTTGACCTTGTGGCTTTCTCCATAGCAGTGAATAGAAAGCCAATATTCTATGAGAATTATAAGTGGATTTCAGCTGTTTAAAAACCATTTGTAAAATGAATGAGTCAGAGTAAATGGTGAAAGTTAGGTTAGAAAAGACATTCCATTTTTCTTACTTTTGGAAATATGCTTAACTTTTTAGATCCTTTTCAAAATTTATTCAGCAAGTAATTAGTATCTGTTACCTAGCTGGAACAAGGTTAGGCATTGGAGACTCAGAGATAAGCATCTCTACCCACAGGGAGTTGATCTTCTAAGTTAGGGCTGTGGGACCTCCCCTATCTGCTGCAGGCTTACTGTGACAGCAAACAGTTTTAACGTTATCCTTTTTTTTTTTTGAGACAGAGTTTCACTCTTGTTGCCCAGGCTGGAGTGCAGTGGTGCAATATTGGCTTGCCGCAACCTCCGCCTCCTGGGTTTTCAAGCGATTCTCCTGCCTCAGCCTCCTGAGTAGCCAGTGCTATAGGCATGTGCCACCACACCCAACTAAATTTTGTATTTTTAGTAGAGATGGGGTTTCTCCATGTTGGTCAAGCTGGTCTCGAATTCCCGACCTCTGGTGATCTGCCCACGTTGGCCTCCCAAAGTGCTGGGATTACAGGCGTGAGCCACCGTGCCCAGCCTAATATGTTATCCTATTTTATTGCATGATGTCTTCCTGCAAATAAGAATAGAAGTCATATACAAAAGTTGAGTTTCAGGTTAATAGCAAGAAGTCAAGGAGAGACAATCCCATAGAAGTGAAAACATTATCAAATTTCTAATTATAGCATCAAGTATACTATATAGGCCTAGGCTTTTATTTCTAAACTTTACAATGTATTTATTTGTCTAATACACAAAAAGTACATTGAGAATTAAAACCATGTGATTTAAATTCATTTACAAAATTTTTTCCCATCTAAAATTCTAGGGGTCTCAACTTCACGGAATTTTAGAAGATAGAAGATATGTATTTTAACATTGGGGAAGGCTTTCTGGTTGTGATTTTTTAGGAGATTCAGCAGGCAATTAGGATGTGGACTTTAATGGAAATTTACCAACTTCTATATAAAACTTGCTCAAAGAGTGTTAAAACTAGCCTTTGTCTTCTCTTCATGAGGAATCTGTAGAAAACTTTATTCATATGAACAGCTTTAGTGATTTCCAAGTCTGTCTTTGTATCTGAATCACTTCAGTGCTTCTCTGGTTTTGATTCTGAGTTCACAATTTTACAGATCTCTCCATTTTTGCTACACCTACACCTCAAATTGAAGGCACAATGTTTGACCCTAGTTCTATCATTTTATGTATGTCATTAAATAATTACCATTTCCTTCACAAATAAACTCACCATTGACCAACTCATGTCCCATGAGCTTTTGATATCTTGCTTTTGCCATGCTTAATGATAGCATGCATTTCTTAAAGTATATTAGCACTGACATTAGCATTTTTATTTTTCTGTCTTCTAATCTGCTTCATAGAATAGAAAAGATCAGTGAAATATTCAAATATTTACACAAATGCTATTGTATAGACAGTGGTACTGCCGTCAGGCCATAGTGTATGCCATCAGGTGATATATGCTCACTGCAATTGGTACTAGAAGGAAATGGAGTTTCACCATATAATAAATGAAAGTAAAGGTTATATGAAATGTGAATACCTTGTCACATGTATTGAAACATTCCATCATCTCAAAAGTGTGGCAAGGGTGGGAACTACGTGTTTCATTTTATTTCAACAGTGTCTGATTTATTAATTTACTTGATCAGTGCTATAGTAACTTCCAACCCTCAGTTTTACTCTTCCTGAAAGAGGATATTGATTCCTATCTACAGGGTTGTTGTGAAGATTAAATCATGTGCTTACAGGGTTTAGTACAGTTCTGGCTGTGTGGTAGGGAACAGGAAGGCAGCTTCAGCCTCTTCTCAGCCAGCTGGTAGCACATGCCTCGAGAGCAGAGACAAGTTTTTCATGCCTCTGCAGGGCTTTGCACAAGTTGTTGCATAGTTAATGAGTATTTTTTTATTTGTTAGATTTTCCCTGATTAGAATGGTTTAGTAATAGAACTGAAATTTAGATGAACAGTCATAAGGCAAAGGTGGTAAATGTAGAGATCTTTAGATGAGATGTGCATAGTCATCTGCAGAGATAATTCTCTCCTGGGTGTATTAAGAGTTACAACCAACCCTTGGTTGTCCATGGTGAGAATTGCAACGTATTTTATCATCCAAACCAGTGTGGTTTTGAGAGTGAAAGAGTGTACTATAAATATTTACATCAGGACAACAGGAGGAATCTGGAATGGTCCCAGGCAACCAGGGATATATGGTCTCTCTATTTGTGGTTGACATGCTTCATTTGGGATCTGGTTTAACATTTCAGGTGGAGCATTTCTCAAAAGGGCTTCCTGTTTCTGTTGAATTAGTATCATAACTGCATTTTAAGGATGAGTGGACTTATTTCTGATGATGGCGTTTCTCAGAAGCATTAGAGATCCTTCCAAAGGCAGGAGTTTAGCCCCTTCACTGTACTTAATAGTGCCAGTACTTAATGGTACCAGGACCTTGCGATTAATGGGTTTAACAAGAGACTAGAGGATTTTCCTTTCCTAATCCTACTATCTTGGCCTCAGAAGAGTCTTTGCCATCTATCTACTGTGCATCTGCAGGAATAACACCTGTAGTACAGAGCTCTATGATTCAAAGTCAAAGATCATTTATAGATTATTTGCATCTTTCCAATTATCCATGCTGATATTCCCATCCAAGGTTGTTATAGGGATTATCATATTTATCTGAGAGGCAGTCTACCTGGTAGTTTGAACAACGACTAGTGCCAAACTGTTTGAGTTTGAAACCTTACTTTACCCACTTATCAATCTTGTGATCCTTGACAAGTTTGTTAATTTTTTCAATTTCTTCGTTAGTAATATAAGTATAATAATAGTAGCTACTTTGTAACATTTTTGTTAGGATTAAATGAATTAACATTTATAAAATGCTCATTACGGTGCATGCTACTTAGCAAGAAGCCTATAAGTATTTCTACACAAAAATATAAATAAAGCTTCTACATATAATGAGGTACTGGTGACATTAGGTTTGAAATGCTTACAGACGTAAAAATGGGAGTAAAGGAAAGAATAAAAAGTGAGTGCTATAGACAGCACAGGGTATTAGAGAGAAGAAGAACAGTAGGAAATACATTCCACAGGATATTTTAAGATAGAAATCTTTGTGTTACAAGAGCTGATATTTCATTGGGCATAATGAACCCAAAAGACAAACGTAGTTTTTCCTTTGCTTTATTCTTTGAGTGCAATTGAATTTTACAGGGATGCCAGTGCAGTTATTTCACTGTTGTTACTATTGTCGTCACTATCATCAATATGTTAATCATTGTCATAAATCATTAAATTCCATTGGACTTGATGGCTGTTCACTTCATCAGTTAAATACAGTGGTCCAGCCTCAGGACTTAGAAGTTCTGAAGTGATAGTTCTTTACTGAAGTCTGGATGAGACCGAAGTGAATTTAGTATGTCTGTGGTTGAGTTCTTTAAATGAAACAGGAAAATGGAGACATTCATAGAACTTACAGCACAGTATCTGGCAATGACTGCTTCTAAATCCTGGATAACATGGTCTCCGAATCACTTCTACAGGATGATCTGAGCAAGGTCATCTTATTGTCTAGTTTCTAGTTCTCATGTCAGATGTTCAAAACAACAACAACAAAAACCCCAAGAAATGTAAACATTAGAAAAACACAAAGAAACAGAGGAAGGCTTTTGGGCTTTGGAATTAGGTAGAATTGTATTAAAATTCTGGCTCTGGGATTAAGTGGATGAGCCTCAATTGTTTGTTGAGCTTGTCTGTGAAATGGGATTGGCAGCCCCTCCTACAGTCAGAGTAAAGATTAAACAAGATTGTGAATAGTGCCGCAATAAACATACGTGTGCATGTGTCTTTGTAGTAGCATAATTTATAATCCTTTGGGTATATACCCAGTAGTGGGATGGCTGGGTCATATGGTACATCTAGTTCTAG
>NC_045455.1:17333499-17335329 GCF_002776525.5 Piliocolobus tephrosceles | reverse complement strand
CATGTATACATATGTAACCTGCACGTTATGCACATGTACCCTAGAACTTAAAGTATAATAAAAAAAAAATAAAATAAAAAAAAAAAAAAAAAAAAAAAAAACAAGATTGTGTTTGTCAGAGCGATGGGAACTTAGGATAGGCTCTTTCCTTTTACCTGCCATTCACTAGGCTGTTTTGATCATAGAGGTCAATGTCTTTTTATTAGTATGTCCCCAGTATTCAACAGTGTCTGACCTATAGTAGATACTGAATGGATATATATTCATTATCGAATGAATAATGATCCAACTAAGTCCGTTCATTCATCATCCATTAATTATTATATGTCAGTTACTATGCTAAGGACTTGAGGAATAGTGATGAACGTAGCATGGTCTCTTCCCTATAGGTGGTTATAGACTAGAAAGAGAATTACATGGTAATGAGTACACTGTAGAGTCTATAGAAGGGATTATGGGTGCACAAATGAGGAAGTGTCTCACTCTAACTGGGGAAAGCTTCACAGAAGAAGAGGTATTTGAGCTAACTCCACCAAGCAGATATAGAGAGGGGAAGGATATTCTACACAGAGGGAATTACATATGCAGGAAATTAGGGGAAGTAGAGAGCACGGTAACTTACTGTAAACTGCAAGCACTTTAGCTTCTCTGGAAAGCAGTGTGTATGTGTGTGTGTGTGTGTGTGTGTCTGTGTGTGTGTGTGTGTGTCTGTGTCTGTGTGTGTGTACATGGGTGTCCTTGCACTTGTGCACAGGCTGGAGGACCCAGGGTAAAAACTCAGATGGTGGCAAATCATGAAAGACCTTTCAAGGCATGATAAGGCACCTAAACCTTATCTTAAAGACATTGGAGCCTGTGGAGGATTTTATGCAAGTACTGACAGGCGCAGACGTAGAAAGCTCCCCTGACTGTCACAGAGGATGACTGTGGTCCAGGTGAGAACAAGAGGATGTGGATGCACACAGTGGCTCTGGGAAAAGCAATGGGATGATTCAAAAATTCTAGGATACAAGAATGACAGGACTTTGGGGCTGATTGGATGTAAAATCTAGAGAAATCGAGTTCCGGTTTGAGTTGACTCAGCAGCAATTCTTCAATATTTGAAGAGCCATGGAAAACATTTTGTATTTTCTTATGATTTTCTAATTTTACTATAAAGATAGTGTTTTAACATGTGAAAGCCACAGCCCCAACCTGTTATCTTTTAAATTTTTCTTTGGTTCTTTCTACCTTATGTCTTTATACACATTTAATTTTGATCATTAAGTTTTGGATTTTTCTATCCATTTTACCTTCTCCTTTTTCTACCTGTTGTTGTTTAACTGGAAAACAAAATAACTATTGATTAGCATCTCTGTCAGAGAAACAGTAGTCACAGATAAAGAGGAGAGGTGAAATTTTTGTTTCTTGTTTATTTGTTCAAATTATATTTCTATTATAATATACAGTTTGAACTGTTGGCTGCATTAAACCATGATTTGGGTGTGTAGCAATATTTTTCATAACATATTGTTTTCTTTGTGGTGCCCTCACTGGAGTGATGATTATGTTGTTTCCTTCTGAATTCTGTAGAGACACAAAATGAGTCAATAATCAGAGCCTTCTATTTATTGTATCTTCTTTTGTTGCTACTGTCAAAAATAATGAAAACATCCAATACAACTTCTGAATGTGAATATTCTTCGATATCCTTGCTTGACTAATTTGATCACTACTTTGCAAGGATCCTAGCTTGAATGGCCTTCTAAATATTTTCTTTTTGCTGAGTGCATTTATTTTTTTCCCTTCCTTCCTTCCTTCCTTCCTTCCTTCCTTCCTTCCTTCCTTCCT
>NC_045455.1:17328459-17333489 GCF_002776525.5 Piliocolobus tephrosceles | reverse complement strand
CCTTCCTTCCTTCCTTCCTTCCTTCCTTCCTTCCTTCCTTCCTTCCTTCCTTCCTTCCTTCCTCCCTCCCTC
Organism: Piliocolobus tephrosceles; assembly: GCF_002776525.5. NCBI lineage: Eukaryota > Metazoa > Chordata > Mammalia > Primates > Cercopithecidae > Piliocolobus > Piliocolobus tephrosceles. The sequence goes on along the minus strand of NC_045455.1, from coordinate 17,333,417 downwards.
CCTCCCTCCCTCCCTCCCTCCCTCCTTCGCTCCCTCCTTCTCTTCCCTTCCCTTCCCTTCCCTTCTCGTCTCTTTTTGGGGATAAAATCTTGCTCTGTTACCCAGGCTAGTGTACAGTGGCACAGTCTTGGCTCACAGCAACCTCAGTCTCCCAGGTTCAAGTGATTCTCCTGCTTCAGCCTCCCAATTAGCTGGGACTACAGGCACACACCACCAGACCTACCTACTTTTTGTATTTTTAGTAAAGATGGGGTTTTGCCATGTTGGCCAGGCTGGTCTCGAACTTCTGGCCTCAAGTGATCTGCCCTCCTTGGCCTCTCAAAGTACTGGGTTTACAGGTGTGAGCCACTGTGCCTGTCCTGGATTTTCTTATAGTTAAGTCTGTTTGCTTCTAATTTTAATCCCCTTTATAATGGGTGACATTCTGGGTTTTCTAGTAAAAGCCAAATAGGATTCTTAAGAACAACAATTCATATATTTGGTCATATTATTTTTGGGGGGGAGACTGTTCAATTTAACAAATTCATTATTTTAAAAAATGTCTTTGAATTGTATCTTAAAAGTTTTATATTTAGTTTTACAGAAATTCATTAGTAAATACCAGTAAGTTTTAATAACATGTAATAGGAACTGATTATTTGTTTAGTGGTTGTAAAGCTAATATAAACAGTTTAAAGTCATGTGTGTGTATATATATATATATATATATATATCCCTAAAAATATATATATACACACATATATATGTGTGAATGATTATATATGTATATATGTATAAACATTATGTAGTAATGATAGGCTTGAAGTGGTTGGGGCTAAAGTTGGATATGGAGAGTACCAATTGAAAAAGGGCATATGGAACCGTGAATGAAAAAGGAAATTGATTGCACACTGCTGCTTTTAAAATGTTAGTAAACATCCTTGATGATATATTTTATTTTCAGTATTACATGTGCACAAATACAAGACTGTAGTGGATCTGTAGCTGAGGGCCAGGAGATGGCCTGGTGAAGTGGAGAAAACAGAGGAAACTGGTTTTCCTCAGCTCTGGCAGCTGAACGATTTTGCATGAGTCACTCAATCTGTTTAGGCCCACCTTTCTTATATAGAAAGTCAGGAAACTGAAACAGTTGAACTTTAGAGTCTTTAAAATGCTATTCTCCAAAGTGTGGCAATTGGTGTAAAGACAGAAATATGTAGAGGCTGTGGCTCTGTAGAGAATACGGTTCCTGTTTAATTTTTTAAATTGTTTGGTTTTTGACATTGAAATATGAAGATAAAGGTGTTTTATGGTTCTAGACTAATCCATTTCAGCCTAGTCTGGTCAGTGTGTTTGGAATCTTCAAGAACACAGGTAGCCTGAACCAAGGCTCTTATGGAAGAAACCGAGAGAAGGATCAACTGCCTTTGTAGAGGTACAGTAAGAACCCTACAGTCATCTTAGAAAGTAAATGTGTATTACCATGACAGTGAGATGATTTATCCCTGTGGTGTTTATCTGGGATGAATGAAGGTTATCACAATGGTGCATCATGACTGTCATTCAAGAATGTCTCAAAAGTAAGATATCAACATCATCACAACTAGGTGTCTTTATCCCCAGGAAATTAAGAAGGGCCATTTAACTATCTGACTCTAAATAAATAAGAGTGAGAGAAAAAAATAATTAGCAGGTGGAAAATGTAAAGAAAAATAGAAATAGAAGGCAACGTTTTCTATGTTTAAAAGACTCTTTAGGGCCCAGGAACCTCTTATCTAGTCTGGAGTTGTTGGTTGAGCTTTAAGACAGAAGCATTTCAGTGGGAAAGTCTGAAATCCATGAAGAGTCTGGGTGGATATTTCTGTCTTCTGTGACGTATGTGTCTGAGGATAGCATGTGTCTTGTTGGGGAAAAATCAAGAAAATTATGACCAAGCCTAGATTGTAATTGTTCCTTTACTAGTACCTTTTAAAGTTTTTGACTTGATGAAATGAAAAATCAGACAGTAAAAAATACAAAAGTAAGATTATCTGCGCACAGTCTTTAAGAGCTACATGGTCAGTTATGTGTCCATCTACCCATTCTGGGTTTACCAGAGCGGAAATTAGTCCTTATCCAGCTAACCTGACTGTTGTACTCATGCATCAACCACAGAGCTGGGAAAGTTCCTTTCTTTTTAGCTTTCAAGAAAGGATATCTCTTAAAAGAACAAGAAGTAATCAGAAGTGACATCTGCAATTAAGTTAAAATAGGGCACACGATATTATCAGATAGAATATAGAAAGTTTTTTTATTTCGTGTGACTTCCCTGAATTTATTTATATTATTAAACATGAGTACTTAACTGTGTTTCTTAACTTGTTTTGTACCTCAGACTTATTTGTTCATCTGTGGTAGCTTATGTATGACCTCTCAGAATAATGTTTAAGTGCATAAAATAAAATACATAGGATTACAATAGAAACCATGTATATTGAAGTATTGTTTTTAAAGTTTTACAAAACAAAAATTTGAAATGGGGTAGATGTTTTAGGTACCATGATTTTGAAGTAATGATGAATATAGTTACTCTTGCAAAATAGCTGTTAAAACCTCATGTGATATGAAAATATATGTGAATTCTATTGGTGACAGTCACAAGTTTGGCTAATATTATGGTGACATGTCGCCTATCTTTATAATTCAAGGAAACTTAAATTTCCACTGGAGGTAGAGAAAATAAAGTTTCAATATAGTTTTCTATCCAAATAAATGGACTCCCTGAGTTCTACTCTTGATCCCTTTGAGAGTTCAAGGAGCCCATGTTGAGAACCATTCACTTAAAAAGTTTTCCCAGTCCGTATTCTACAGTTGACTTAACTTTCACAGAAGAAGGGAAAATGCGTGTGAGCACCCACGTTAATATAACAAGTGGAAAACAAATGAATCATAATATTTATTTATTTATTTATTTATTTATTTATTTATTTATTTATTTTGAGACAGAGTCTTGCTCTGTCGCCCAGGCTGGAGTGCAGTGGCTGGATTTCAGCTCACTGCAAGCTCCGTCTCCCGGGTTTACGCCATTCACCTGCCTCAGCCTCCCGAGTAGCTGGGACTACAGGTGCCCGCCACCTCGCCCAGCTAGTTTTTTGTATTTTTAGTAGAGACAGGGTTTCATTGTGTTAGCCAGGATGGTCTCGATCTCCTGACCTCGTGATCCGCCCGTCTCGGCCTCCCAAAGTGCTGGGATTACAGGCTTGAGCCACTGCGCCTGGCCTCATAATATTTATTATAATTAGAATACTAGATCATAATTGAAAATAATGATGTGTTTGGGAATACCTTTCCGGACCTAGCTTTCTCCTTAAGATATAAGAATACCAGTATAGTTTGGATGGAAAATTAATCAAGAAACGTGAACAAATTTTCAGAAAATGAGGATATTTTTAGGGCCCATGATACATAGTTCTTAAGTATTTAATGAATCACAGAAGATTTAGTATAGATTATAGATAGCAGAAGCCAAGGTCCAGACATTTATTACCTGGAGTAGACCATTGGCTTACAAAAGACAGATGTGGACAAGAACAGAGCAGCCACTGACTGAACCTGGTCCAGATCTGGATATTTCACTGTGATTTACAGTGTTTTCTTGATTAACAAATCCCTGGGAGGTTTGGGTAGGGGAGGAGACAGTTGTTTTTGACAGTTATTGAGCAGCGGTGAGGGAATTTGCTGTAATGGCAGTCACATGCCTGTTCTCAAAATGGAGCCTCCTGGGTTGTGGGGACCACTCCCTGGCCCACATTCCAGGGCTAGGAGCCCGCCTGGGTGAGGGAGTCACCTCTATACTCCTTCCCACCCCTAGGTGTATAAGAATGTTGGAGAATTAATGGCTTCATCTGGGTGAACATCATGCCTGGAAAACAAACTCATGCCTATGATTTTTTTTTCTGTTTTAATCTCACATAATACAGTTTCTCATAGCAAAGAATACTGTGACTGCATCTTCCACATTTGTGCAGGTGTCACTATGCCTCCCTGGACTGGTTATGCAAATACCAGAAGAGGTATTGAAGTGAGGTAATGGGTGAGATCTCCAGAATACAGATCACGGAGGGGACTGTGCCTTTTGTTCACGTAGAGCCATTTTTAACTAGGTTTCATTGAAAGGGGCTCCAGAGCCTGTAAAACCAAGTGCCAACTTCTCCCTTGCTGCAGAAAACCCTGATTTCTAGGAAAGTGTTTTGGCTGGCCCTGGCTTGTCCACACTTGGGAGGCGATTCACACAGCCCGTGGACCAGAGCAAATTAGACAGCTTCTATTTCTGGTACTGCCAAATAATGAACAGCCTGGTCTCCCTTTAAAGTTGTTCTGTCTATAAAGTGGAGCCTGGCCCTCATGAATGGCTGAAAGCAAAGTATCTGATCGACTCTGAGCCTAAACCTATGTAACTTCTATTCAAGCCCTTTTCCCAGTTTTATTTAACAGTGCAGGGACGTGAACTCTGCGGATCTGGGGAGATGAGAGGTTTTGCAGCTCGCCAAAGCAGTGCAGTGTCACTATGGGTTATTTCTAAAAGGCAAAGGTATGAGGCTCGGTTTGTACAGTCTTTTTAAAAATTATTTGCCAGTGTTATAAGTTGACATTTCAAAATGCTGAAATTTGAAAATAACTTTTTAAAAGTTCTAATTAAGCAATAATAAGTGGAATTGACATTTTCTACCATTCGCTGAGCAGCTCCCTAGCTAATAACCCCTGTGTATCAAATTCCTAACCCAAAGACATTATATAAATATAGAATGACATTGTGGTACTGGGTAGGAAATTGGGGTCTTAGAGTCCAACCTACTTCCACTCCTTTCTCCATCCCTCTGCAAAGTGGTATTGATGTTACCTAAAAAGAAAAAAGGAATTACTGCTTCTTGGAAATGTTGAGTTGAAATCGACTTTATTTATTTATTTATTTATTTATTTATTTATTTATTTATTTATTT